>NC_025693.1:18038925-18039208 GCF_000633955.1 Camelina sativa
ACAGGCGATTTAGACATCTCATCAGCAGCTACACTAGCAAGAAGATTCATTCCAACATCATCTGAACCAGCCAAAGAGGCATTTGTCTCGGAGTATCTGACACAACTTTCAATCAAAGCATTCATTGAACTGAGTGTTCCGCCATGCCTTTCTCCAGATTTGAACTCATTTCCTAAGGAAGATGTGTCTTTGACATTTCCAGCTGCTTTATCAGAATCTTTAGGAGCTCTGCCGCGGTCATCACCAGCAACAAGTGGTGAACCAGCTCCCCCTTGCGAGATAT
>NC_025693.1:18039268-18040654 GCF_000633955.1 Camelina sativa
AGAATGGCCAAGCAAGTGAATTTGAGACTGTTTTTGGAAGATCTACAAGACGAAACCAAGAGGTCAGGTTTGTGTTCTTAAAAAGGTTGAGAACACTGCGAAGTCGCAAATTGACTCACCCATTCCTTATCTTAAACAGATCAGGCCAGCCAATGAAGCCTTGTGGCACCACAATCAGTCCATCTCGTAGTAACTACAGTAAAAAAAAAAGTAATTGGAACATTAGCAAAAGCGAAATAAAAAGTGCGGTCATGAAACAGTAAGATTTGTGGATTTCGAGGGCTTACAAGCTCATGTGGCCTACTGAGATTCTGCGCTATTGTTATTGCCAAGAGGACTGCCTATATCCATCCCATCCTCCTTCCGGTTCTTTCCTCTTCAGAACACCACCCGACATTTGATACATTCTTGCTTGATCCTCCTTCAATGGTAAGGAAGCAGATGAGGATAATTGCCTTGCCACAAGTGATGATTCATCTCTTCCCTCCGTTTCATGACCTCCAGGACCAGAATTTAAGTCAAGTCCTGACCTAAACCATTTCGCACTATTGTCCAAAACTCCGCCATTGCTACCACCATTTGGGAGGCCAACGATATAAGGTCTTGGGTAATTAGACGGAACTGGAACTCCAGGACCCAATATTTGAGAATTGACACCAGGGAAGCAAGCTCTCCCACTTGAAGAAGAATCCATCTGTGCTGTAGAGGCACCAGAGAAATTTGTTGAGGTAATGGGGAAGCTGTTTCCAAAAGGAAAGACAGGATACTGGAACGTTGTGGACGGAAAGGGCATGGCTGGAGATGACGACAAAACCGGACCCCTGTACCCTTCAGGGTTGAATGAGGAAACACTAGTTGTATGACCCAACATTCTCTGTGGTCCACGATTGGCAATCATTGGAAAAGGCTGATCACCTCTCTCAGGCATAATTGGAGGAATGCTCACTGCTGAATAAGCATTAGCAGCAGGAAACCAAGATGAGAAATTAGCCATATTTTCACCATTCACTCGTATTCCAGAGAGAGATGGATGTGATGGCAAGCCACTTCGTGAATGTTGATTTAGAACCGTAGATGACTCAACAGCCAAATCATCACCTGCAGGTCCATCATTTAAATCAAAATCTCTACGACCACCAGTCGATGATAATTTAACCTGTTGAAAAGATGACTCTGGCCGATGACTACTGCTCATTGTGTAGTTGTTCATATCAGTTGAATCATCAACTTTGTTTAGATCAAGATCAAGGCCCCCAGACGAATGATCAAGCGCTGAACCCATGACCCCAGAACGTACTCGGTCAAAACTATTGGTGATACCAGATGTACAATTTGTGGCATTTCCAGATCTTTGAGAAGCCAAATCTTCAAGGACTCTCTCATCAG
>NC_025693.1:18042979-18051532 GCF_000633955.1 Camelina sativa
AAGTTATTTGAATCCCCCTGTTTTGCATCGTCTCCATCAAAACCTTCATTTAGATCAAACTCAACTCTGGCATCCATCTCTGATCCAGCTGAAGCTGCGGCTGAAACGGAAGAAGCATCTCTGGCAGCAGACGTACACTCCTCTGCTTCATCTCCATCAGCATCACTGGTTTTAGGCCCGTTCGGTCTCTTAAGATCCTCTGCATCTTTCGGTGATACTCCTGGAGTAGCTCTTAACCCTGAGCACCGTTCCTTTACTTCAATATTTTCTTGATTCCCCTCCACAGGCTCAACTTTACCTTTATTGACAGATGAGTCCAAACCAGCTGCGTCATCCTTCATAGCATCCCCAGAAGCATCACAATCCTGCTTAATCTTCTTTATATCTTTTTGGTCTATCTGATTAACTGCCATATTATTGACCGTTTCAGTTCCAAGTCTATCAGTGCTTACTGCATCCATACCCCTTGAAATCCCAGGAGAGACTGGTACATCTTCCACTTTTTTAACTAGCTCAGAACTCAACACCGTTGGGGGTTTCTCTACTTTCTTTTCATCATCAACACCGACAAAGGGAGCGTGTTCAACAGCCACAGAATCTACCTTTTGACTAATATCTCTACATTCAGTTATCATTGAGCTTGCTACTCTTTTCGTTGAGTCTGATGAGTTATCTGCCTCTGATTTAACATCAGCCTTCCTATCCTTTACTTCCACAGAGTCACTATCATCCAAAAGCTTTTCCTTGATGGCGTTTGTGGGTAAAGCAGGAGAAGCAACGACATCATCTGAATTGTCATTGCTCTCTAGGCGCTGATCCACCAACCTTTGTAGATCTTCCGTCTCTGAATTTGAGCTCTTATCATGATCTCCAGTCTTAGATTCATTTTTTATCTCTGACTCCACCAACGGTGAGCCACTACTGCTAACATGTTGCTCACCTTGATGTTGCTCGTGCGGCAAACCATCAGAATTAATTAGCTTTGCATCGTTCCCTACAATAGAATTTTCATTCATCAAGGAATTTGATGGCTGAGATACTGGGGGTGATGCAACAGGCGATTTAGACATCTCATCAGCAGCTACACTAGCAAGAAGATTCATTCCAACATCATCTGAACCAGCCAAAGAGGCATTTGTCTCGGAGTATCTGACACAACTTTCAATCAAAGCATTCATTGAACTGAGTGTTCCGCCATGCCTTTCTCCAGATTTGAACTCATTTCCTAAGGAAGATGTGCCTTTGACATTTCCAGCTGCTTTATCAGAATCTTTAGGAGCTCTGCCGCGGTCATCACCAGCAACAAGTGGTGAACCAGCTCCCCCTTGCGAGATATCTTTTAATTCATTGCTTTGCCAAGACTCCGCATTCAAGACAGAGCTCACATTAGGTCGATAAGAATGATTTTTTTCTCTCACATTATTTTCACACAGTTCCTGCTTCACCGCATGCAAAGGAGAAGAAGCTCGGCTATTCACAGGAGCAGGGTCCTCCAAAGAGCCTCCACTCACACTTTGAGCAGGGCTGCGACCCCGATTTGGCAGCTTAACAATCAATTTATTACTGCAACCCTCAGTCAGAGGAACCTCAAGAATCTTTTCAGATGTCAAACTTGATTGAGAAATTTTCTCAGAAGGGACATTCCTTTGTGATGAGAAGGTTCGATTTAAACCAACTTCCCTAGGGGAAGCTGACGAAGATGATACTTGAAACACATTGTTTGATTTCCGATGCCTTGAAGAGCCACTGGAGCACTTCTTCACAGTTGAACCAGCAGTTGAGCTCCTTGCATCCTCTTTTCCAGATAAATTGCCTGTTTTAGCATGCTCGCTCGAGCAAGACTGGCTATTATTGTGGGACTGACTGGAGCTGCTACTTTTCTCATCCTTTACTGCAGCTAGGACTTCAGATACACCACCAGCACCAGCATTTCGATGCTGTCCATCTTTAGAAACAGTACCACCTGATCCCGGAGATGGGGCTGATCTCGTAGAGCCTGGCGACGTGGCTACACACTTCAGGTTGCTTTCCACCTGTTGTTTGACCGAGACTGACTTAGAAGCATGTAGATGTGATGATGATGTCTTGTTTCCCTCCGCGGAACCACCTGAATGCCTTCCACCATGAGTCAGTCTTCCACTTCCAGGCCAAGATACACCTTGGTTGGATCCAGACTTGGCATCCATTTCTGCTTCAACTCGTTTCTTCCATGTGTCGACCAAGCTCCTTGCTTTTTTCCCAATCTCTGAATTTTTATGTGACCTTAGATGATTAACAGACTTTCCAATGTTACAAGTCTGAAGTGCATTGAGATTCACAGGTAGCTTGTCAAGAGCGCGAAGTAAGACTAGGAGGAAATCGTCTACTAGCCTATCACCGTCTTTGGGACTCCCCCCATCCCCAACTTTCCCTTTATGAACTTCCTGCAGCCACTCATCAAACACGGGTAATCCCCTGAGCTGGACAAAACGACTAAGGCAATCAAACTTGTCTGTTGCCGCTACAACCCCTGCAAGAATCGCACGGCCAACTAAGTCTATTTTCTTCTCATTCCTCTCAGGCAGCATAAGCTGCACCAATTTTTCAACTCCTTCAGAATCCACCAGACCACCTTTCTCCGTAAATTTTGAAATCTCAGACTTTAAACCGCTTTCTGTTCTGAGAGGACCGGAACCACTGTCATCTACCCGGGAAGAACGTTCACGTTTAACAGACTCGGAACCATGATCCATACGCTCTCTTTTCCTTCCCTTACCCTGAGAGAGAAAAGAGTTATTATTCTGGATGCCATCTTTCGCTTGTGATGTTGTTGGACTATTCATGGACTTGGGAGAACGACCACCCTGTTGTAATGTTGTATGCATTTCTGAACGAGTCTTACACAATAACTTGTCTACTTCTAGTTGTCGATCCTGCAAAGTGAAAAAAAAAAAAAATGCCTTAGTTACCAGAGAAGATCAAAAATCCAAACAGAAGAAGGCAGTTTTGTGGATGAATTATAATCTCACATCAATATAGTCTTGATCAGTCAGCCACCATAAGCGCTCGTTTGTAACGTCGTAAACTCGCCGACAGACAAACGAGCAGATACCAGAAGGGAGTTCAACACCTCTTGGAAGGAAGGAAACTTTACAAGGATGTAGTAAGGAAGCAGCAGGTATATTATCCTCGTGAAAGGAATAAAAGAGTTCGTTGGGCTCAGCCTCAAGAAGGATGCCTTTGCCAAGTTTTAATTCCGTAGGTCGATAAAGCCAATTAACACCCAACTTCAACTTATCTTCTTTCTCAGCAATGATCAAGCGAACTATCCCAATGAACGGTGGACAATCCTGTGGTGGCTTAAAAAGAGCACAGTCACCAACACTAATTTTGCGCCCGTCCTGCTAGTGACAGCAAAACACACAAAAACAAAACTATAAGTCCAAGAGCCAACCCAAAAAAAAATCACCCCAAGGTGTAAGATTTAATAAGGAGCCCTAAATCACCAGACTGATGTGATCAATTCTTGGTTCAATTGGTTAAGACAAAAAAACACTCATTTCCTCGAATCCATCACTAGAATCCCAAAATACAAATCAAAATTTCAACACTCAGGGCAAAACCCATCCACCAAAACACGAATTAGTGTTGGATTGTAGCTTTTGAAATCGAAATCGAATTGGAATTGGAATTTTACCTTAGAAAACGAGGTAGATGAAGATAAGGACAAACAAGAAGAACCACCACCTTCCACAGACGCAATTACACGCGAGGAAGATATCAACATGTGCCGACGACGACTTTTGTGCCTCCGCTCACAAACCCTCCCATGCATAGCCTTCTATCATCTTCTCCTTCGAACAACAACATCAATACACACCTCTCCTTCCTCCAATCCTCAAAATTTCCCTTTATCCCCAGACAATTATATTCGATACCTTTAGATCCACATCAAAAAAAAAACCCCCACCGGCGACACAGAGAAATTAAAATCAAAACCCTAATTTCGCGACGAAATGGATCAAATCACCAGGGTTTTTTTTCTTCAATTCCCGATCCGAACACAAACAACAACACAGATCCAAATACAGATAGTAGCAACCAAGTGATTAATCGAATCAGCCCCCTTGTTACGATCCAGCTATACGGATTTTTTTTCCTTTTCGCGAAATCGCGTAAGCGAACAAAACACCAGCAAAAATAAAATCGAAGAGAGAGAGAGAGAGAGACGGGGCGAAAAGGGGAAAGGTGACTTGGGAGATTTCGGGCGGATCGGGTCGGGTTAGAGAGAGGGGGGAGGAGTTGTGGAAAGGGGCAAAGATAACGTGACAGTGCGGTGACTTAAATGATAAAACAATATGTGCGTGACGTCATCTCCAATCTTTTTCAGGTGACATAGGGACTGGAGAGATTAAGAGGTGGGTGAGTGACGGACGGTTTGACCACGTTTCCTTAGTCCTTTGACTTTATTTCTCTGTTTTTTAAAAATAAAAATTAATCCTAAGCAAATCGGTTTGCAGAACCGGAATAAACCAAGAAAATGTATCATAGAAATTTTTCTGTTCGAATTTATTTATCCGGTTTAAGGCATTGTATATTATGGATGGATAATGTATAGTCACTGTTGTGTTATTATACTATGGCCTGGTGATCACTAATTTATCGGTACAACTTGGCTAGTTAATGTCTCAACCACTCATAATCATTTCTCAACTGCACATAAATTAGACAAATAACTACTAGATAGATTTTGATTTGTGTGTTTGTAATCTTAGTGCTAAAAGATTTAGTTTGTTCGAAGTATAATAATGTATGAATAGGTATCGGCAAAATATTAGTACAAATTTATTTTTTGTATCGTTATTATAAATCAATAATTAACTAATTATTAGTTATTACATATTCCTTAAATTTAAAATCAGCAATTGAATCCACAAAAACGAATAACATATTTGTAATTCATGATCTAATAAGTACACTAATCCACAAACCATCCCAATCACCCTAAGAGGTTAAGACTAAGTTGGTTGATATGACTGATATGTTTAAGACCAACAGATGGAATATATAATTTGTATGTTTTCCCTTAATTGAAGTCTCGTTTAAACATCACTTTCATTAGACAAACAAAACACAGAGTTGCAATTACAAAGAAATATTACCGAGGACACCAACCTTTATTTTGCTCTATATCATTACTTTATAAGTGTCACAATCAAAGATTATGCATGTCGCTCTATATATAGATAGGAAACTACTCATATGTACATTTCGGGTTATTCCAACCGTTAGGTGGATTTTGAAAACGAACCTTACTTTCTAACATTGCACATTACTCATTATGAGTTGTTAGTATATGGAATATGTATCATAAGCATGTGTTGTGCTTATAACCACAACCGGGTTGATTAATTTGATCATGATTTGGACATTTTAGTACCATTGTAGGCATTTTAGTAGCAAAGTGTGTGACATGTCAACGATTGATCTATGATTTTTGACCCAATCGAGAGATAAACCGATTAAAAAAAAAAAAAAAAAACATTAAATACATCATTCAAATTGTAAGAATATGAATATGAATATTAATATGACGTTTTGGAGTTGCAAAAATTCATTACTTACACATGCATTTTATATTGATTATTAATTAAGTTGAATATATAATCATACTGCTTAGTTGAGAGACTTATGACAGTGAAATTGATAATTCGTTGGCTGATAAAAAGATAAGTACAAACATATGTATGTTTGCTTTTAGTATTAACCTCGAGTTTTGCAGCGAAACAAACATACTTCTCTCTCATCTCCAGAGTGTGGCTTTACCTTTTGTACACGAGAACTGCGCATTTGATGTGAGATAACGTATCACAACTCTGTTTTATCTCTCTGATCCATAATAAAAGTCTTTTTCACTGATTCGTGTCTTTGCTCTCTTTTTTCAGTTATAGATTCCCCGAATATTTTTCTGTGGGTATTTGTTTGTTTGTGTTAAAGACTGAAGTCAGAGATTCTACACAACTTCAAAAAAACTTTTTTTTTGTTTGTTGAACCATTGTGTTGGTTTGTTTATTTCGAGACTTATTCTTTAATTTCAGTCTTTATTTTCCTGATTTCATATTGAACAGTGTTGTTAGCTTTATAAAGTCATAAAAGTTTAGTTCTTTTTGGACATTTTTGGAAATTAAAAAAAACATTCCACATGTATCAACTCTTCATCATGTTGATAATCTGTCTCTGTGCCTTGGAATTGTTACACTGGCTTGAAGGTTTAAATCCATATCCGTCCTTGTATTATATATGTAAATCATAAAAAATAGCTTATACTCTTTTTTGTTCTTCTTTTTTTTTTTGTCAATTAGGTCCATTGACATCTCTTAATGCACATGAACAATCTCTATGTAAGTCACTATCTTAAATGGTTCATTGATTGAAGTTATCTAGCTCTAAGGTGTGGTTTAATTAGTTCACCATTACAAGTTACATAACATTCACCCCTACAAGTTACATGTTATTTCATGTTTTGATGTTCTTGTGTTGCAGTAGATGCTTCAGGTCATCAAAATTAGGAAAAGGATGTTTGATGGATCATCCAAAAAAAAAGAAGAAAAAAAAACACACAATTTTGACTTTTGTGGTTTTGATTGTTGATTTTATTGTTCTAAATCATTAATTTAATTGTGTATTTTGTGTAAAATTGTAAGTTTTGTAACCAGAAGAAACCTAACTGATTGATTGATCTAGAAGCTTTTGATATATGTACTGTACTTAATGTGTGAATCATATGAACTTTACTCACGTGTAGTCCACCGTACGCCACCGTTTTAAAATGAACAGAAGCAACTCACACGTGTGTACCTACCACAATTCCCAAAACACCCTTACGTTAACGCGTGTACAAAAGTCAAAACGAAGGGTACTTTAGTCACGAGGAAAGTTCTGAGCGGAGAAGAGGAGTTTCCGTTATCCCCTTATATTTTATCTCTCTCTCTCTCTTTCTTTTTCTTTCTCTTCTTACAGACGACACAACCAACAAAGAAATAAAAAAATCGCACGTTTCTTCTCTCTCTCTCGCGAACAAATCTGAATTTAGGGTTTTTGAGAAATCTCCGTTTTGTGATTTTTCGTAAATTCTTGTTAATTCGATTTTTTGGTTTCGGAAATCCAAATCATCTGTAAAAATCACCATGATTTCTGATTCGATCACCAACGCTTCTGCTACTGCAGCTCCTAGCGCCAAGGATTTCGGAAAAAAGAAAAGGGTATGTTAAATTTTTCTTCTTTTAAATGTAAATCTCTTTCAATCTTTCCTCAAATCTCATTTCTATCTTCAAATTTCAATCTTTGTACTGTGGGGGTTTGCAGACGAACAGGTCGGCGAAATTGAAACAGAGCAAGCTAGGTCTTCGTCGTGAGCAATGGCTTTCTCAAGGTAATTATCATTAATTCAAAAAAAGATCCAAGCTTTTAGCTTCTTGGGATTTGATTTGGGTTTTCTTTTTTATTAGTTGCGATGATTAATAACAAAGGGGATAAGGAGGAAACAGATTCCAATCGAAGAATTAGGAGTGAGAAGCGTGTTCAGAGAGATCGTCCGGTTGAGAATTTTGATGTGCAGGGTAGAGATAGAGAAGAAGAGAATCATAACAGTGGAACACAGCATCGTCATGAGAGCTTTATTGAGTCGCTTTCTAATAGCCCTAACAGTATCCTGAGTGGCATGAATTCGATTCCTAATTTTAGCAGCAGTAGCAGCAGTGGAAGTGGTGGCTCTTGCTCTGGTAATATAACAGAAGAAGAGGATGATGCTGATGATTGTTTGGATGATTGGGAGGCTATTGCTGACGCTTTAGCAGCTGATGATGAGAAGAAGCATGAGAAAGAGAATCATCTTGAGTCTTGTGAAGAGCGTGAGAGTATCATCAAGCAATCAGCTTTGCCGAGGGATGGATCTGATGTGGCTGTAAGGGATGCAAAAGAGAACCCGGATTGTTCGAGAACAATGTCAAGGAAGCAAAAGAGTAGCCAGGCGTGGAGGCCAGATGATAAGCTACGTCCTCAGGGTCTGCCTAATCTCGAAAAGCAGCGTAGTTTTCCTGTTATGAATTTGCATTTTAGTTCTGTGACAGTGCCATCTTCTTGCCCCATTTGTTACGAAGATCTGGACTTGACAGATTCTAATTTCTTACCATGTCCTTGTGGGTTCCGGCTTTGCCTTTTCTGCCACAAGACGATTTGCGATGGAGATGGGCGTTGTCCTGGTTGCAGAAAGCCCTATGAAAGGAACACTATCAAGGTTGAGGCTAGTGTTCAAGGTGGTGGTCTGACTATTCGGCTTGCTCGTTCGTCTAGCATGTTTTGCAGGTCATGAAGAAAAGGAATGTGGCGTTTCTCGGCATGTGTCTGTTTGTTTTTCTCTCTTCTTCTTATTTTCCTCGCATGTTACTACGTTTTTCACCTGTCTTTAAAACTCTTTAGATATGGGTATAGGATTTGTCTTTTGGCAACTGAGAACTATGTTCTATGTTCTTCTATGTCAATGACTCTTCTTCGTCTGAAACATGTGGTGGTGGT
>NC_025693.1:18052815-18073391 GCF_000633955.1 Camelina sativa
TTACTACGTTTTTCACCTGTCTTTAAAACTCTTTAGATATGGGTATAGGATTTGTCTTTTGGCAACTGAGAACTATGTTCTATGTTCTTCTATGTCAATGACTCTTCTTCGTCTGAAACATGTGGTGGTGGTGGTTATGTAGAGTTGTGTGTGAGTACATAAGGTGGTACACGAATTTCAAATACATAAAGTTGCAATAAGTCTCTTTCTCATTGCCTCCGAGAACCCTTGCTTATCTGTAATATTCTAAAGGTATCATTTTATACCTTCTGTTATTTTAAGGTGGACCTTAAATGTTATATCTTTCTACTTGATTCTTTGTTGGTTATATAAAATTGACATCCGGCTCTATTAAACGGCGAAAGAGATGAAGATTATTTCTATGGTCTGATTTTGTTTTGATTAATCCACTTCCTCCTTGGCTACATGTTATGGATCCTTGAGTTGATTATATCGATGCAGGATTCTGGTGGAACTCAAATCTTACAGGAATCTCTTGGTGATGTGATTACTCAGTGATTTACTTGTGTTTAGGAAACATATTTTGAGCCAAACTTTCATATCGAGCTAGCAATACAGGGGGGCATAGCCGCATAGGACAAGTTTCAAATTACTTCTTGTGTTTTAATCGTTTGCTTCTTTGGTTATGTAGTAGCTAGAACTTGGAGCGTTTGCACTGCAAATTGTTTAGAGGTTAGCAACGTTTTAACTAATTTGAGTAACCTGATCAGGCTCCATTCTGATGGCATTCTGGTCCTCTTACACTGTGTATCTCCCTTCTGTCAACGTTTTCTTTTGTTGCTGCTTCATGCTATTTGAGATGGCTTTAGGCTTTAGTACGATCATTGTAAAGTGGAAACCAAATTTGACATTAGAATAGAGAGCTATTACAGTACTTTACAATGATCATAAAACATGTTTCTTATCCTAAGATCATCGTTAAGAGGAAACCAGATTGATAAACAATATAACAGAGAGCTATTACATTTCTTATTGCACAAATTAAGAAGCCAGACTAGCCAGTGCTCCAATAGCTTAAATAATCGACCACTCAAGGTTCAGGTAGCTCTAGTTTCATCCATCATATGCCTTTGCAGCGGTGATTGGAATTTGTGACTCTCGGGAAGTGTATTCCACCACTTTCTAAATGTCGAACCCTCCAGAAATATATCCTTATCATCTACTTCTCCTTCTGTGATCCATCCGTCAAGCAACCCTTCTCATGTCTTAACTCTTGCCTTAACTTCCTCATATGGCTTTCCCTTGAGTTCTTCGACCTCAGCCCAAAAGCATGATCCGCACTCTGATCCTGATATCTTTAGCATCTCTTGTATTTCTTCGGGTTGTAACCCTAAGTTAAGATCATTTACCTTGCTCCAAAGCACATCTTTTGCTAACTTGCCTGTTGCCTTCGATTTATAATGTTCGTACCCTCTCTGAGCGTATATGTAACGGCTTGGTCTTCCTCTTACCATGTACGGCCCTGTGTCTTCGTTCTTGAGATGTCTATGGTAGTTTGAAATATCAAGAGGTTCAGTTAATCTGCGGTATTGAGTAGCTAATCTGATCCAGTCTTCCCTCCCCTCGAATCCATCTGGAAGATGATCTTTCTTCACCAAACCAAGCCCTTCGTCAAAAATACCGGCTAACTCTGCTCTCTTGACGTTTGCTTTAAAGTCATTCTCTTCATTTGAAACTTTGAAGGAATCGTAATACCCGTTTTTATGAGCTTGACACTTTGGCTTGTATTCTTCCATTATCCAATTTAGTCTATCTACTATTTTATCTTTTTTGGCATCTATCTTCTTCTGATTTTCTTCCCGTTGCTTCTCAGCCTCTAATGCAGCATGAATACATTGTTTGGCTCTTGTGCTCTGCCAAAAAAGGAAACATGAATGGTATTAATGATTGCAAAAACATGCCAGGACAGAGTTATGAAGCTGCACAAATTGAAAAGAGAGTAAGATTTTACCACTCCTAGGTCATTGAGTGCAGAGCCTATAGAGTTTTCTCCATCCAGAAGCAGGTTATGTAGATCCAAATGATTAAGCAACTTAATCCCAATTGATTGTACCAGTCCCTCATAGCCATGGTGATCTTTAATGCTTCGAAATGGAATCGAAGACCATTCTTGTTCGTCGCTACACTGAGAAGTGTAAAACAACATTTGAAGAATAGCGTCTGAGTTGTTCACTACAACCAATCTTTTCTCTGTAGAGAAGACAAAAGTGCCTACTGGTCTATAAGGACTTAGCTCAAGAAAACTAGAAAGAGTTTCTAAAAACGCTTGACCGTTTCCAATCAACGGATTGACAGCTTGGTAAGCAACAGTTGATGTGTCTCGCATCACCGTTTTGTAAAACTCTGTTATTTCCTCGCCGTCCTCTTTGGTTGAAGAAACTCTTGTAGGATCCAATTGGCCAAGAACACGAGGCAGTGTTTTCTCTATCGATGCCTTCCGAGCAAGCATAATCCGAGGGACAATATCGAATCTTGTGACAAAGTTCACGAAGAACCGGCTCCAGTTCTCTCTCCCAAGTGCGTGCTTGAAGATATAGTCACCAACCAAAGGAGCTCCAAATGTCACACAACGAGGCTCACGGACAACACTCGGATTGCGTATCAAGTATTTCTCCAAATACCAAACTGTTGCTAATATTGCAGTTGCTCCTCCTGAAGAATGTCCTGTGAACACAATCTCTTGTCCTCTATCAACCGCTCTTTGCACCTAAAGAAAGCAAGTTTCAGACACAGTCTTATCGATTAAAACACATTTTAAGAAGGTTTCCTTTTTTTTTTTACTTACAGAAGCATGAAATGAGGTTCTTGGACCAATGATGACTTCAAGATTCTTGAGGAAAGCTTCGTTAACAGTAGCGTCAACGTTGTTGCCGATGCTTCTCATACAAGGAAACTCAACACGCTTCATCTTGATTTCTCCAAAGGGAGATTTATTACCCGTAGCGAACAAATCTTTCGCCGTGAAAGATGGTCGGAAGGCGAAAAACACGATTCCCCCTGCTTCTTCTTTGATATACGGCTCGGTTTGGTAAGCTCCTTTCGACACCATCCATGATTTGGTGATTACATCACCATTGATTCCCGTCAGAGCTTCAAAGGCCATTTTGATCTAATCTCTTATCTTTGTGGACTTTTTTTCTCTCTTTCTCTGTTGAGTCGTCTTGCTTCTTTTAGTCCTCCTCTGTTAAATTTATTACAGAGATGTAGACGGGAGTAATTACCCAAAATACCCATCAGAATATATCAAAACAAATGTTTACTGTACTAGTATTTGTTAAAGTTAACTCTTATCACTATTGGAGACCCATGACGAAAAGCAAAGAATCTTAGCCGTCCACGTGTCGGGTTTTATGGATTTGTACATCCGACATGACTGGAGAGTTTCGCAGAAACTTTCATAAAGAGCAATTCACATATTGTCGGAAAGTTTTACTCTGTTTGGTTTCTTGCTTGGAAATTTTTGTGAGCTTGACTTTGGAGTCTTCGTTTCTTTAATATAGGATCCATCTTTTGGTTTCAGACGTCACTCTCAGTTGAGATTTCGCAGTAACTCAGTGATATTCACTTTTGTCGGAAAACGATTTGTTGTTTTATTGCTTTTTTGGTTGAGGAATCTGTTCTCTTGGAGTTTTAGTTTTTGTAGCTGGAGGACTTGTTTGTTTCAGTTCTAAATTAATCTTATCCGGAAGTAAACCGGTTCGATTTCTCACAGCTGAAGATTTAACCGAATTAAACTACACCTTCTCGCCTTCTCCGTTTCAGCAAAAGACGCGTCCCATTCGACTTTTTTTTTACTTGTTTGATCTATATGAGTTACATGAACCGGATTGTAATCAAATTTTAGTCGGTTCGGTTTGGTTCTATATTGCAAAACAAATCTGACGTATATACTTTTAATTTTTTATATTAAAAATACTATATAACTGAATATAAGTTATTAGGAAAAATTATGAATTTTAGTATTATAATCAATATTTTTAGCGAACATTTGTAGTAAAATTTTAGTTTGGTTTGCTTAAACCGAATTTGCAGAACCATCTATGCTTTCGGATAGAATGAAAGTCTAGGAGACTTTGGATTTTCTTGGTCTTTTATTTAAACTCAACTTGTGGAAAATTGAAATTTCTAAGAAAAGCCATCCAAAGTGGTCCAACGTTTATAATAACTTTAACTTATCTTGCGGGACTCTCGATTCACGTTGACAGCTTTATATTTTAATTAGACAAAAGATTATCTTATCTTCGTGTACTAATCCATTCTTAATATCATTTACTTAAGTTCTTTTGACATTTTAAAAAAGAGAATTGGGGGAGTGTTCATATGTAAAAACAACGCTATTTCCACGCAAGTGAAGTCGAAAAAAGGAAGAGTCGTTCCTAATAAACTTCCAAAAATAACAACACCATTTTACATATCTCATATGTAAAGAAAAAAAAAATGTATCTCTTCCTCTCTAATGAATCCCCCCATCTACAATTTACATTTCTATTTTGTGAAAACCCCATGTTTGTCACCCTTCTTCATCAGTCCTCCTCATTCTATCAGCTAAAGAAGCTGTGATGTCTCAAAAATTGTAAGCCGAAAGAATCACGGGACAAGCTTAAGTGTGTGTGTGAATCCTTGAGCTTATAAGATGATAATCATGATAAACTCAGATCTTTGCTCGTTTAAGCTGCGAGTAGATATCATTAGCTTCTAGCTCTCTCTTGTGCATCATATTCTTAAAAGCTCTTTCCTCAGCTTTCATTAAAGAATCTCTTAATCTCTTCACATCAGCCAATTTCACAGGCTTCAATAAGAAATCTTCAGCCCCTTCTTCAAGACATCTGAAAATATATTTTAAAAATCAAATATTAGTGATCCAATTCCATAAAGTTGTTTGTTCATAGCTTTTGGATGTAGAAGATGGCCAGCTCATATTTGATAATTATTAGACTTAATTTTGGTAAAAGAGGGTTGGTTCCTTTATTAGTAATACTAAGCAAAAGCATGTGAGGTGTCTATCACGAGGATGAGATTTTATAATGACTCTACCTAAGATTATGCAAAACGATTAAACATATCATTATGGGGGACCTAACATGTCACCGCCTATAGAATCAAATCTCTATGGAAGATTTTGCTTAACTTATGAAGGGATTATTCTTTTCTAAAAAATTATGGCCACAAGAAACAATTTTATATTGTAATTATTCCTAAGATCCATTAGAAAATTTACAACAAAAAAAGGACCCACTAAAAATAAACACCAAAATCTCAGCTTGATCTAATCAATATACAACCACCACCATAGTTACCCCATGATGGTTAAAGTAATCATATAATACTAACTTTTTCTATCATAACAAATCTGATGATTATACAACAATTTAATTTAGTCAAAAACCATATCTCCTAACGGTATCCTTTTTCACAAATCCTAGATAAAGTGCGATTACTTAAAAGTTTCCTAAACGATACCCTCTATAAATCTAATCACCCGAATCTCCTGAAGTAATAAATGCACAAAATCTATCAATTTTACTATATTTGGTAAATTTTACTCTTACATGATGATCATAATAGTTAAGATAATATATGAAAATATACCTATCGATTCGAGGCAAGATGTTCTCTGACGACATAATCACCACTGGTATTTCTCTGAAAATTGATGATTCCTATACAAGTTCAAAATTCATAAACAAGATTAGATCAAACTTCATTTTATATATTTGCTATAGTATCAGATTTTATTTTGTAAGAAAGCTTACTTTGATCTTCTTGAGTAGTTCATATCCAGTCATCCCGGGCATAGAGTAATCCGTCATTATCAAATTAATCTTCAGATCCTAAGAAAGTAAACAAAATCTTCAATACCAAATTTTGAATTCCATTCTCAAAACCAAAAAAAAAGACACACTAATATGATCAGATCTATTACCTCAAATCCAACTGAACCATTCTCTCCATCTAAACCAAGATACTGTAAAGCTCTTGTCGCACTATCAACCACAGTAACTGATGAGACAAAAACAAAACGTTAGTTTCTTGAAGTCTAAAAAAAACAGAGCCACAAAACAATCCAAAAAACACCTTATTATACCTTTACAAGAAGAGACTCTAAGCAAACGCTCGATGAATTTACGATCAACCATGCTATCATCAACGGCAAGAACATGAAGAAGCTCCTGTGAAGATGCTAATGAAGAAGTGTCGTTGGAGATATCCAACATCTCTGGACGCAAAACCTCAGCCATATCAACGAGAGGCAATAAACTTTTGAGGATTTGAGGAAAAGGTAGAGGAGATATGATGATATTGCATAGAGAGACGGTGAAGGATTTGAGAGAATGAGATAAAAAATGGGATATATAAGGAAGAAAGAGAGGGAAAATAAAAAAGAAAGGATATGATATGGAAAGGATTCTAAGAGATCTTTGCATATCTGTGGGATTTTGTCTGTCTGATAGCGCGTGGCAAATTATTAGTTTATTTCTGTTTTCCAAGAAAGTCATATTATTCAAATTTGGCAAAATAAAATAAAATCAAAGTCATAAAGTTTTTTAAATTTATTAATTGTTTTTGTTGAGAATAGTCAAGTAATGGTGAGTGGTGAAATCATATGATATGATAATATTTGGGAAGGGAAATAAAATCATTTTTGGGTGGGAAAAATCGTATCATGACGATCTCTCTCGATTATTGTTTCAGATCATGTGGCAACTTTTGATTTTATTTTCTTTTTTTTGGGGTGAATATTTTCGATACTTTCTTATTTTCTTGATTTTTTCAAGAAATGTACCCACAGAGAAGATTTGTATTTCAATCTAAAAAATCTTTTGGAGATGTTAAATTAATGAACATTGTTGGAAAAGTTAGCTGACATGTGAAGGCCAGAGTCGAGTTTCATTTTCTAGCTAGCTTTTAATTTCTGGTAGTATAATATCATAGATATGCTTTTGGGCGAATTTTTTAATGTTGATACAATCTGCTGTAATTGTGCTATCAGATCAAAAACAAAAATCCGTACGTATTTGTATTTTTAGAAAGAAAAATAAATCATTATTTCTCTACTTAGCTTGCTGTTTTTTTTGTCCATTATCAGATATATTATTCTCGTAAAAAATATACCATTGCCTCTCAACGTGATCCTTGAAAGCATGGAACTGATGAGCTTAATAGTAAGTTTTCATGACAATATCATTTTAAATTCACTGTTACTTTATCCCCCAAAAAAATCTATTTGTTTTCATATTACTTGAATTTTTAATTTGCTTTTTCCATGCGTTCGAACGTTCTTCTACTCAAATTTTTAGCAATGCATTGAGACACCTAGTTAAGGCAGCTTTAGTTTGACTGAGATAGTCGTACCGATCCAGTTTTTTATACATTTGTTCGTGGCATGGGGATTTCAAGACTTATATAATTTATCTTGCAAGTATTTTAATACGAGTTGTTGGCTACGCGTCCAAAGCTTAGTGTCCGTAATAGTGAGGATTGCGAAAACTACTATTGTTTGATCGAAGAAAGTTGCCGATCCATACAGGTGACTTTGTTTAGCACCAAAGTTCAAACCATTTCCGAGATGAAGAGCTATCTAATGTTCTCTGTTGTTACCCCTCGAATTAAATAGCTTAGGGCTGAAGACAAATAAGCTTTTTATTGGTTTAGAAACACTTATTAAATTTGTGTTGACTCTCTTTGGAATGGATCTGGTGCGTGCATGTTGTTGCACTAGATTAATAAAATACGAACAATACAGTTCCTAAACACAAGTGTGGAAGACTTCTTTTTTTTTTTTTTGACAACAGCATACAGATCGACTCAAACAAGCCAATGCGAAGGAACATTGTTAACATAGGTAACTAAGTGCGGAACTGTACGAACTCGTCGCGCTAAATTGTCCGCTTTACCATTCTGAGAACGAGGGACGTAGACTAAAGAAAACGAGACAAACTCCTCTCTATCCGCCTGTATATCCTCCAAATAAGGCGTAAAAGCTGGCCACTCGGAAGGGGAAGACACCATCTTCACTAAGTCAGAGCAGTCGGTAAGAAAAACTACAGAATGATTGTCAGCCCTAGTCATACAACGCATCGCCCATATAAGAGCTTCAACCTCAGCATGAAGAGGAGAGAGACTGCGGCGGAGTGTGGAAGACTTCATAAAAAAAAAAAAAACACAAGTGTAGAAGAGAATGTTATAGAATGAGAATCAAAAAGCTAATATAGCATTATTCCAAGATCATCTGGTAATTAATGTTGAGAATGAGAATCAAGAAGCTAATATCCCAATATTTCCAAAATTATCTAAGATAATTATATTTCGAGTCTGAATTTGATATCGACCAATCTTTTGATATAGTAATTTTTAAATTATATATATAAAAGTAAGGTTTTGGTCCCTCCTTATTGGTTGATTTTCATTTAATACTTTTTTTTTTGCTTTCTAATTATTTAATTACTTTTAAATAATATTTAAGACCAAATTAACACACTACATTTAATTCATGAGTTAAAATAAAATTATAACTGAAAATAAAATAAATTATGCATTAATCATATTCCACCACTCAATTTTATTCAAACACAATAAATAATATTTGTAACTCCAATAATTCTAAATGTAACTTTCATCAATTCTTATCATATAAATAAGCATTGCTCATTCTCTCTTATTGACATTTTTTACTTTTTCATTTTCACATTCTCTCATTCTTTTCCACTTCTCTCATTCTCTTCCACAATATCTCAAATCATTTTTTTTTTTCATTTCTTATTTTTGTTGTATGAGTTACAAAAAACCAAATGAAATATCATTGTAAATTTTTAATGCTAAATTTTAATTTTAGAGACTACATGATATATATATATATATATTACATTGTTTTATATTTAAAGATTCATCTCCATTATCTAATTTGGATTATCATCGTATAAGTAATCATTCTCTCCTCCTCTCTCACCAATATCAAATGTTGTTATATCTAATATGTGTTGTAAGAGTTCGATTATATATTTTAATTTAGAAAGTATTATATATAATTAACATTGTTTTCAATTTTTATTTTATTTATATAAAAATAAAATATTCTTTTATATTTCTTGCCTTTCTAATCTATTCATATTTATCTTAAAATTTCCATAGCTAAACTGAAATTCACATATGTTGGTTTTAACAAAAAATCAAGTTTATTTGAGAATCTGTTTTTTTTTAAAAGGTTTATCTTCATTATCTATTTTAGATTAGCATCTTATAAGTCATTATTTTTCATACTCTTATAATATTCATCACACAATAAGGTCATGAAGTTGAAAAGATCCATCTCTAATTCTCTATTATGTACTCTGGTTTTCTCACATAGAATGATCAATATAATTATCAATTTATAAAGTCTATTTTATTTTGTAAAGTCTATTTTGTTTTGTGATCCAATAGATAAATATGTAAAGATCAATACAATATTTATATTATTTAAGATTTTAGGTTTTTGAAAACAAAAAGAACTTAATTATAAAAAAAATTGATTTTATTGATTTAAGCAAAATGAAAAAATGATTCCAAAAAGAAATCACGTTTAACTGGAAGTGAAATATAGAAAATAATATAATTATTAAAATACCATTTAACTAAATCCTCTAAAGATGAAACCATTAGTATGAAATCTAGCACTATAAATTAAATTGATGAGTGAAAAACAAAACAAAAAACAAAATGATTGAAATTATTCTTGGGGTTTTAAAATATCTTTAGATTGAAGTTCATATAATTTTTAAAAAAAAAACTAATTTAGTTTGTCACTTCAAAAGTAATATTTTCAATTTGGAATATTATGTGTGAGTGTTGAGTTTATATCAACAAAACAATCAAAAAGTGTAAGTTTAAATTTTGATTGAGCCACTTGGTATTCCTTTTCTTTTAAGTCAAAAATAAATTAAAATATTTATTTATAATTAACCCACTTTTAAAGGCATTTAACTCCATTTAACTCAAATGTAACTCCTACCCAATAATTTTACATTCATTCCTCCAACTAATATATTTATCTTTCAAGAAAAAATGTTTTTGATAAAATTTAAATCTTTTTTAATTATTTTAATTGCTTTAAACTTTGAAATGAGGAATATTCTATATACAATAATTTTATACGTAGTTACTAAATTTTTTGATAATTTTATTTGATTCAATTTTACTATACTACAGTCTTATGTTTACAATGTCATTAAGAAAAAAATCTTTAAATCAATGTTTAACCTCTATAAAACATGATCATAAACATAGATTCTCTCATATTAGGAAAATGTTTAAATTTCTATATTATTATTTATATTAATATAGCTAATCAATTTTTTTTTTTTTTGTCATCTGGATAATATTAGCATAATGAGAAAATAAAAGTACAAGAGATAAAAGAGATGAGTAAAAAACCCAGCAACATACTTGATAATGAGGTTATAACAACCCTCCAAGTATTAAAACAAAATAAAAAGTGCAGCCCGTTTAACAACCATCTCTCCTCAGGATGTCCTGAATCCACGACGGTCCGCCTAGAGCCAAATAGGATTGAAAACGACCATCTCTTGTTACGCTTCCTGCAATTGCTCGCGCTGCTTTGTTCGCTGCGGCTGCCACATGCCTGCATTCCCACGAACTGAAACTATCCAAAATATCGTGTATCTCACTAAGGAGGAACCATTGTCGAGGCCATTCATGCGGAGAATTAATCGCTTGGGCCATCATCCCACAGTCCATCTCAATAACCACCTTATCAATATGCAGTATGTGTAACGCTTCTATCGTCCATTTGACCACCTGCAGACCAGCTATCTGCAGCGAGACCGCGCATCCAAAGGCATCTCGTGCATGGTATAGTACCCGACCAAACTCATCTCTAAGGATCCAACTACCTCCAACCTTAGCTGATCTGTTGCGCCAGGACACACCCACATTACATTTCACCATTCCTGTTGCAGGTTTACTCCAGTGTACCGCTCTGAACTGGGTTCTGTTCGTCACTACCACCTCCGCTCCTCTGTCCAGCTGTTGTTGGGCCTCTACCCATTGGCTCGCATCATTCGATGCCTTTATCACCATCTCCTGAATATCACCTTTTTTACCCTCAAAAACCACCGCATTTCTATATTTCCAAAGTTCCCAGAGGAGCCACGGTATTATCATTCTCACCTCTTCCGGAAACTCACCATCATCAATAATTCCAGCTAGATGTTCCCAGTTTTTCTCCACATCCGTGTCAGAGAAACCTTCACGAGGCAGAGGAATGTGAGCTAACGCAAAAGCTTGACGTGCAATTTGACAACTGAAAAGCATATGTCCAATCGATTCCTCCGCAGCACCACATATCATACATCGTAAGTCAACCTGCAATCCCCTCGACGCCAATCTCCCAGCCACTGCCAAAGCCCCAGATAACATACGCCAGAGGAACGTTTTTATCTTTGGAACCGTTCGCAGCTTCCAAACTTCCTTCTTCAAAGCATTGGATCGTTTAACCGCCTCCGGTAAAACTTCATAACGGTCCACCAGGGAGTTGGCTAACCAATATCCACTTTTGACAGAGTAAGAACCATACTTATTATAAGGCCATATGTACCGGTCTGGTTGAGAGTTTGTGAATCGCATCGCCAATATCTTCTCTGCATCATTCGGTGGGAATAGCTCCTTCACCATGTCAACATTCCATTGCCCAGTCGTCGGATCCTTTAGCTGAGCTACTCTTAATCCCACATCAAAAATTATTTGACGTCGGTAAGGAGCTCGGGGGTGCTGTTCTTCTATCCACTTGTCCTGCCATACCAATGTGTCTTGTCCATTGCCTATAGTCTTGAGCAAACCGTTCTTCAGCAATTCTCGGCCATGTATAACGCTTCGCCATGCATAAGATGGTCTAGAGCCTACTCCACAGGTCAAAATCGATGTGGTTTTAAAATATCTACTCTTGAAAAACCTTGCCACAAGAGACTCGGGGTTATTGAGCATCCTCCATGCTTGTTTCGCAAGCAAAGCTTGGTTAAAATCACTAATATCCTTAAAACCCAGACCTCCCTCCGCTTTAGGCTTACACAACTTTTTCCAAGCTACCCATGCAATCTTTCGCTTCCCTTCACAGTTACTCCACCAAAATTCTGTCATGGCACTAGTAAGTTTCCTACAAAGGTTCTTACTTAGTCTGAAGCACGACATTGCATATACCGGCAATGCCATGGCCACCGATTTGAGTAAGATCTCTTTACCACCCAGTGAGAGCGACTTAGCATACCATCCATGAAGTCTCTTCTTCAACTTCTCCCCAATAAAGTTCAGCAAGGCTTGTTTAGATCCGCTGAAGCACTCTGGTAATCCCAGGTAAGTACCAGTACCACCCTCTGTACTTATCCCCATCGTGTTTTTAACCATGGCCTTGACCTGATCACTCGCTTTAGAACCAAAAGTAATAGCAGATTTGGAGAAATTGATTCTCTGTCCCGAGGCTCTACCATATGTCTCCAAGCAATGAAGCAATATCTCACACTCTGATTGCGTAGCTCGTGACATAAACAAACTGTCGTCGGCGAACAGGAGATGTTGTATTACCGGGCATGAGTTGTTAAAGCTAAATCCCGTGAGCTGACCTTGAACTTGCTTCTGCTTAAGGATATGTACCAAGGCCTCCGCACATAATATGAACAGGAACGGGGATAATGGGTCGCCTTGTCTTAAGCCACGGTTCGGAGAGATGTATCCATGTGCACTCCCGTTGATGAGAACTGAGTACGAGACAGACCGCACACAGGACATAACCCACTGTATCCATTTAGTATCAAAACCCATCCGTGTGAACAAACATTCCAAGAAATCCCACTCGACTCGATCATACGCCTTTGACATGTCTGTTTTGATGGCCACGAAGTCTGCATTAAACTTAGCATTTGTTCTCAACGCGTGTATTACCTCATGTGCAATGAGGATATTGTCTGAGATTAGGCGTCCAGAAACGAAGGCACCTTGAGTTTCCGATACTAATCCTGGCAAACATACCTTCAGGCGAGAGCAGAGGACATTTGATACTATCTTGTACAGCACCGAACAAAGGCTGATGGGTCTCATGTTACCCATCGTGTTGGCATTTGGTGTTTTTGGGATCAGGCAAATCTGCGTATGGTTCCAGTCCGGAGATAATACACCAGAGTTAAAGAACCCTTGAACTTCGTTGACGATATCTCCCCCAATGATGTCCCAATGTCTTTTAAAGAAAACCCCCGTCCACCCGTCAGCACCCGGGGCACTATCCCCTTTCACCTGAAATGCAGCCTGTTTAATCTCAGCAGCAGATATCGGGGCCGTAAGCATTCTGTTCATTTCTTCTGATACTCGGGTCTCCATGCCTTCCAATAGCTCCTCAAACCCTGATGGGTCCGATGAAGAGAACATCTCCGTGAAGTATTCAACTGCCACATTGCCCTTGGAGCCCTCCTCAAACACTTCATTGCCATGCTTATCGATGAGGGATACCAGGTGGAAGAGATGTCGTTTCGCTTAGGTCCTTCTAGTTGCTTTAGAGGGTTCACTCTTCCCCGTCAAGGTGGGATATACAGCCGGAGATTGCCTTTTCTTGCCGGGTTTCATTATCAATCAAGCGAGTGTTTTTCGGGATCTTATGGAAAACAGGATTTTCTTTCTTTTCGTGGAAGAATTGATGAATATTCAGCGAATATTGGCAAATCTCTACCGGAATTCTTTAAAGGGGTGGGTGCGCCGCCGTGGGTTTTTATAATTCTGTGGGGCAATTCTCAATTTCCTTTACAGTTTGACATCTTTCTACTCCTAATGGCTGATCAATTGAATATGGCGCTGGAAACAATGGCTATTTCGGATGATAGCCCAGTGGTTATAACAGAAGAGAGTGATTGTACTACGATGGTGGAGAGCCGGATCAGCATCCTGGGCCGACTACTTAATCCGGAGTGTCAGAGTATGGCAAAGATGATAATGAAAATGCCACGCATCTGGGGAGTCTATGAGCGGGTGAGAGGTATCGCTCTGTCTAAGGACCGCTTTCAATTTATCTTCCAGTTAGAGAGTGATATGGAAAGGGTTCTGAAGACTGGTTTCTGGACCTTTGACGATTGGGGCATGCTCTTGGAGAGATGGACAGAGTCGCCGCCTCCAAACTTCCTGTCTACTTTCTCGGTATGGATTCGACTGAGTAATATACCGGCGAACTTTCTCACGCTTAAAACGATTCAAACCATCGCTGAGAGGATTGGGTCTGTTGAAATCATCGCTTTTGATCCAGAAAAGTCGCAGTATAATTCTTTTGTGCGTGTTAAGGTGAAGTTTGATGTCTCCAACCCACTTGTTAAAGCAAAGACGCTTAGCTTACCCAGAGGAGCCACAGCCCTTGTTGACGTAGAGTACGAACGGGTTCGCAAGAGGTGTTTCCATTGTTTGAGACTTACACACGATAAACAAAGGTGTCCTTTCTTACGGCAGGAGGAGATGAGAACAGGAGGATCTATGCAGAGATTCGGTGGTGACCAAGCAATCGGAAGCTCGACGCGAGATAACAGGTACCCCAAAGATTTAGCTGGTGCTATCTTCCCCATGTTACAAGAAACTACCCCCCCAGGTTTCCAACATAGGTCTAATGTGGTGGTTCCTGAGGTTCTACATGAAATGAAAAAGTATCTGATGTCAGGGGATCCTACATTGTTGGGTCAAAGAAAACAAATGCTAAAGTCCACACTTGAATCAATCTCTCATGACACCAGGGCTCAGAGCTCTATGCTACGATTGGAAGCCCCTCCTATGCTGACACCTGATATTGCCAAAGACAGAGGTTTGGTCTTTGGCTTTCAAAAGGCGACAGGGGAGGTTGTCGAGGATTCTATGGCAAAGGTTGATGCCCGCGCTACAGTACAAATGGCGGAAAGTGGTCAAGAGAAGTTGAGTCAGGGTACTGAGAGTATGCAAAACATGCGGAATTACAATACTGAGCCTAGTGTGTCGCTTCCCCTGAAGGACCCCCTTCACTCTGTGGCTACGGGTGGGTTTCAAATGGGTCTCACAGAGTCCATTGGGGGGGGTAAGGATCATAAGAAAGCAGTTCCGCAACATTCTTCCTCATCCTGGAAGAGGAAGAAGGCGAAAAGTATGAATAAAGGTCACAACGGTGCTGGTGGGGTTGCTAGAGAGGGGTGTGAGTCTTCTTCGGGAGGTTCTTTATCTAAGCGGAAGTCACATGAGGAGACGGAAGTATCCTCGAAGTTCTCCAGACGTGAGACAGTAGCGATGGGACCCAGAGTTTTGGCGGCTGCAGAAGATGGTACTGGTACCTTTCATCCTTTTCCCCAGGGTGCTGCGCAGTTGAGGATGCCTGTTTGCAACAATGAACAATCTGGTTTGGTGGTTTCCCAGAAACCACCCAATACTCAATGAGTATAACGAGTTGGAACTGCCAAGGGATGGGGAGCACCTCGGCGGTTCGACGTCTAAAGGAAATGCGTCGTGAACATTTCCCAGATTTTTTGTTCCTCCTAGAGACTAAAAACTCTAGAGAACACGTTGTGGGAGTTATGGATTGGTTAGGCTATGATAAGGTACATGTTGTGGATCCAGTTGGTTTGAGTGGAGGGTTAGCTCTGTACTGGAAGGATATGTATGAGGTGGAGGTGCTTCAGTCAGATTCTCGCTTGATAGATACCCGCATTTCAAAAGGCTCGATGATATTTTATGTCACATTTGTATACGGGGACCCTGTCAGACAGAAACGAGAGGAGGTCTGGGAAAGACTTATACGTATTGGTATCCAAAGAGATGATGCGTGGTTTCTTACTGGTGATTTTAACGAGCTCATGAACAATTCGGAGAAGCTGGGAGGTCCGGTAAGACCTGAATGGTCCTTCTACCCATTCCGTAATATGGCACGAAGCTGTCGTATCAAAGAACTGCCTAGTTCCGGAAACAAACTTTCGTGGGCTGGGAGAAGGGAAGATGTGTGGGTACAGAGCAGGCTTGATAGGAGTTTTGGGAACAGCGCCTGGTTTACAATGTTCCCACGAGCTAGAACAGAGTATCTGGATTTCATGGGGTCTGATCATCGACCTATGATAACAAGACTTGTGGGTGATAACGGTTTGTTTAGAGGCCGGTTTTGTTATGATAAACGCTGGGCGAAGAGACAGGAGACAGAGGATCTCATGCGTCAGAACTGGGGGACGCCCGGTTTGGGATTACCAGTCACAGATAGACTGATAAATTGTCGGAAGGCTTTCTCCAAATGGAAGCGTACAACCATTACCAACTCGCAAACCCTGATTCAACGCCTTAAGGAGGAGCTGGAGCGGGAGTCTACGAAGAGACAACCATGCTTTCAAAGATTACAACAAATCAAAAGAGAGTTGTCTATGGCTTTTCGCGATGAAGAATTATACTGGCGTCAGAAGAGCAGACAGTTATGGCTGCGGGAGGGTGACAAGAACACTGCTTTTTTCCATGGGTGTGTAAACTACAAAAGGATGAAAAATATAGCTAATCAATTTGTAATAATTTTTTGTAGTATTGGTTAAATTTGATTTATAGAAAAGTTTATATATTTTAAATTTTGTATAATAAATAAGCATACCAAAAAAATGTTGACAAGAGTGTTATTTTGAGAAATTGCTATAAATTCTTTTTTGAGATTCATACATTAGTATAATTTTTTTGAGATTATACATTAGTAAAACAATATTTTAGTTTAAGAAAATTTAAGAAATATAATCAAAACTATTATGCATACAACCACGCATTACATGGACTAATTACCTAGTATGAATTATTTCATTGTTCCTATGTATTCGATATCTGAATTATTCGAGTCTTACTTTAAATAAATACTATGAGTATTTGAATAACATATATTCAAATGTTATTCTTAAACATTTTTATTTTATGACCGCTAGAAAAAAAACACTTATTATTTTTATCAAATTTTGTTAATTTTTATACTATCTCAATCCAATATTTATAAATTTTTTTTACCTTAGTCTACGTTCTTCGCTTTCAGAATGGTAAAGCGTATAATTTAGCGCGACGTGTTCGCTCAGTTCCGTACTTAGTTACCTTTGTAAACAATCTACTTTTACATTGGCTTGTTTGAGTCAATATGTGTAATTACGGCTGTTGTAAAAAAAAAAAAAAGAAAAAAAAAAAGAATTGACCGTGGTTAAAAAATGTAGTTTAGGTCGAACCGCGAATTTCAGAAGGAAGAAAAAAAAAAACAAGGATAACACAAACCTCTCTCTTTCTCTCTTTCGTCTTCCAAAATCATTGACTTCTCTTCCACAAGGGTCTCTCTGGTCACTCATGGCCATCCTCACTCTTTCTCTTCCTCTTATCGTCTCTTTCCTTCGTCCTCACGCTTCTCCTCGCTTCTTCCTCCTCCCTCGCTCTCTCTCCCATACCCCTTTTCTCTCCCGCCGCCGATTTCACCGCACCTCCGCCTCTATTCACCACCAGTCCTATCGTAAGCCCGACGATGATCCCACCACCCGCGCCGCGTCTGTTCCTACATTCCAACAGGCGATTCAACGCCTCCAGGTTCCATTCTCCCCCTTTCCCTCCTTCCAAATTTCGGCGAGTTGAATTTGATCTAACTGAGAACTTTTAGGAATATTGGGCTTCCGTTGGATGCGCCGTTATGCAACCTAGTAACACTGAGGTAGGAGCTGGCACCATGAATCCTTGTACCTTTTTGAGGGTTCTTGGTCCTGAACCTTGGAATGTTGCATATGTTGAGCCAAGCATACGTCCTGATGATTCTCGCTATGGTGAGAACCCCAATAGGCTTCAAAGACATACTCAGTTTCAGGTCATTTTGAAACCTGACCCTGGAAACTCTCAACAGCTCTTTATCAACAGTCTCTCTGCTTTAGGTACTCAATAGGCCTCCTCTTATGTTTCCACTTATATGTTTGAGACTCAAGTGCAATAGATTGATTGAATCGTT
Source organism: Camelina sativa (assembly GCF_000633955.1). Lineage (NCBI taxonomy): Eukaryota > Viridiplantae > Streptophyta > Magnoliopsida > Brassicales > Brassicaceae > Camelina > Camelina sativa. Next base: position 18,070,805 of record NC_025693.1, read on the forward strand.
CTCCTTGTGATGGTTTCCGTTGGTATATTTTTGCTGAAAGATTTGATTATGTCAAGTTGATCTTTATGGTACATAAAGCTGCTTCTGAGGAAAACTCTTTCATCCCTTACTGTTTGCCGTATGCGTTCTTTATAGGTATTGATGTGACTGCACACGATATTCGGTTTGTAGAAGATAACTGGGAGAGTCCGGTAATGTGTGAAACCGTGTTTTTATGGGGGTTTCCATATCTTTTAGTTTCTCACTATATTCTCAGCTTGGCGGTGTCTGGTTTCAGGTGCTTGGTGCGTGGGGTTTGGGTTGGGAGATTTGGATGGATGGTATGGAAATCACACAATTTACTTACTTCCAGCAGGTAATATTCATTTTATCTAAACATTTCTACAAATGAACTCTAGATTACAGTTTGAATTTTTGGTTTTCTTAGGGTAAATTTTATCTCTGATTCTGTAGTATATTTTCTGCTTAAGTTGCTAGAAAATAATATAATTGTGAAGTTTGCTTCTCTCTAGGCTGGAAGTCTTCCGTTGTCTCCAGTATCTGTTGAAATAACTTATGGGCTTGAGCGCATCATCATGTTGCTTCAGGTTAGTATTGTACTCCCTTATTGTTGATGTACACATGTTCGTTATAGGTCCTTTTTGTCTGGCTTAAGTTACCTTTTTGTTTCAACTGACAGGAAGTTGATCATTTTAAAAAGATCTTATATGCTGATGGTATCACCTATGGGGAGCTTTTCTTGGAAAACGAGTAAAAGACTGATATTCTGTTATGGTTATTTCATCATACATTATCAAAATTATTCTGTGTTAGTCATGTTTTTAGATACGGGTGAATTTTTCAGGAAGGAAATGAGCTCATATTATTTAGAGCATGCTAGCGTGGATCGCCTTCAAAAGCATTTTGATTATTTTGATGAAGAAGCACGTTCCTTGCTTGCCTTAGGACTTCCAATCCCTGCGTATGTTTATCACATGCTTATGATCATCCATTTTTTTCTCCATATTTAACAACTGCCTCTTAAATTTAACAAATTGCTGCTTGGGGGCATGCTAGGTATGACCAGCTTCTGAAGACGTCTCACGCTTTTAACATTTTAGACGCCAGAGGTTTCATTGGCGTAACTGAACGTGCTCGTTATTTCGGTCGAATGCGCAGGTATGATCTGTTCCAGTTTTATTCTTCCTAAAGTGTATTATTGAGCAACCCAACAAGCTTAATTAACCGGAGAGGAAATGCTTTTAGACAAGTTGTTACTTGTAAATATTTATGATGTGCATTTTTTGCTTCTGTGCATTCTCTTTGAAAGAATAGCTTGGCTCGCCAATGTGCCCAGTTGTGGTTAAAGACACGCGAGTCTCTTGGACATCCTCTTGGTGTTGCCTCCGAATCAGTTCTTCCCGTTTGTCACCGAGAGGCTTTGGAAAAAGTGGCTGAAAAGGTTGGGTTGTTTTCTAATTAGAGATTTTACAATTGGAGCTTTGTTGCTGATTATTTCCTTTTGATGAGTTGTGAAGATGGCTTTTTTGATAGATGAAAACATTTCTGAAAGTGTCAAATAAGATAGTTTCCTAATTTGTTGCTTATGTGGTTTTCAATTGTCACAGGTTCCTGAGGATCCAAGATCGTTTATTATTGAGATAGGGACTGAAGAGATGCCACCTCAAGATGTTATCAACGCTAGTGAACAAGTAAAATTACATTTCATTTGGAGAAACTTGATATTTCTCTCTCTATCACTCACTCATGGACACTTGAAGGCCGTTCGCTCATGCTACAATACTCGCTAGATTTTTTTTCATGTGTTTCTTGTTTTTCCTTTTCTGCTATGTTCTTTTGATATATTGCACATCAAGTAATAGTCCTTGACTCCTTGTTAATATTGCAGCTCAGGGTCTTAGTGCTAGAATTACTAGAGAATCAAAGATTGCGGCATGGTGCTGTGAAAGCATTTGGCACACCTCGCAGGCTAGTGGTAATTACATAACTGATGTCAACTCTATAAAAGCATGAATCTTCCTTTTTGTTCTTTGGCATTTTTGTACATTTTTAAAAATTTCGCTTATGAGGCTTATTTAAAGCTGGCTTTTTATGTGAGGATGTAAAAATTAATTTTGACGTATTTGAAGGTCTTGGGTTTTTGAAGTACCGTTGAAGCTTTTTGGAATACTTCTTCTTTTTCTTCTTCTTTTAAGTAGTTTTAAGTGAAGGCCCCTTTTTCAGGTTTTAGTTGATGCTATGTCCTCGAGGCAGCTGGAAGAGGAGGTTGAAGTTCGAGGACCCCCTGCTTCCAAAGCTTTTGATGATCAAGGAAATCCTACGAAGGTTATTTTGTCTTCCTTTGGTCCTTTTGGTCAAGGATATTAAAATTAACAACGTATTAAAAGTATTTTGGTAGGCATTGGTGGAATTTATCGAAATAGTATCTGGTTCATTTATGTAATTCCCATAGGTATTGTGCGTGCATTGACTGCCTATAGATATGTAGATATAAATTTTCTCGTTGTTCCTTCCTGCCAGGCTGCAGATGGTTTTAGCCGTAGACATGGCGTTCCTTTGGAAAAATTGTACAGAAAAGTTTCTGGTA
>NC_025693.1:18073845-18077006 GCF_000633955.1 Camelina sativa
ATATTGGCAGGTACAGAATGCAGAATCCTATGAAGATACTATGAGGAATTCTGGAATCAATATTGAAATTGAGGCATGTCCTTCAGATATTCTTCTCTATCCATTATATATTTATAAAAATCTTTTTAACTTTCAGCAGGGTGTCAGATTTCTTTCATTTTAGATTTTTAGTTATGGATTTATGTAGTCATTTCATTAGTTACCATTATTTATAGGAAAGGAAGAAAATCATTCTTGAGAAGGCAAATGCACTAGCAAAGAGTGTGAATGGACGCCTTGTTGTCCCACAGAACTTACTTAACGAGGTAATTTTGTGATGTTTTCATTGATATGCTCTACAAAGGTACCAAGAAGCCAGTTANGGTGCATCCATTTTAGCAAATTTTGTTTGCAGGATCCTATTTCTTAACTTATGACATTCCTTGTTCTTTGTCTCCTAGGCTGCAATTCTGCTTTTTTCTTCATTTTTAACCTCTCTTTTTTTGTTTTTTTGTAAATCTTTCAGGGAAGACAGAATATGTCCATGCACTAGTTACAGAGCCAGCTCGACTTGCTTTGGAGGTTCTTTTCCTTTACTCTTTTTGTTATGCTAAGGCAATGTTATTTTCATCTTTTATGACAGAAATTCATGAAAGACATAGTATATCCATTTAATTAGCATGTTTTAAATGCTCACATTTTTCCTCTTGCTTTTCGTATGGTATACCTCGTATTTTTAGCGTCCTAAGTCCTCTATTTGTTAAGCATACGTTTTCGTTCTGGGATCTTGTCTATTATAGGTTCTATCAGAAGATTTACCTGCTATGCTGGCTAAAATATCGTTCCCAAAGTCAATGCGCTGGAACTCTTCAGTATGTAACTTATATCTGTATACTCATACTAATACTCATATTGCCTAGGTTCAGTTGTAAAACAAGGTGTTTTAATCACTGCTATTTATCTGGTGCTGTGATAAGCAGGTAATGTTTAGCAGGCCAATTCGCTGGGTTATGGCCTTACATGGGGGTCTGGTTGTGCCATTCTCCTTTGCTGGCATCTCAAGGTACGTTTACTTGGCTACTCTTACTTTTCCATGCTTTCTATGGCTTCAGTTGGCACGAATTTCCCTCTTGTATTTGACAGATATGCTATAGAAAGATGTTGAAAATATTTGTAAATAATATAACTATCTGTTTCATCTTTGGAATGTAGTGGAAATGTATCTTGTGGACTTCGCAATACTGCTTCAGCATCACTATTGGTAAGAATGTCCTGGCATTGTCGTCTGTAGACATATTTGGATGTCATGCTTCAGATGTTTGCTTATCGTCTTCTAAATATTGGCAGGTACAGAATGCAGAATCCTATGAAGATACTATGAGGAATTCTGGAATCAATATTGAAATTGAGGCATGTCCTTCATATTTTCTTCTCTATCCATTATATATTTATAAAAATCTTTTTAACTTTCAGTAGGGTGTCAGATTTCTTTCATTTTATATTTTTAGTTATGGATTTATGTAGTCATTTCATTAGTTACCATAATATATAGGAAAGGAAGAAAATCATTCTTGAGAAGTCAAATGCACTAGCAAAGAGTGTGAATGGACGCCTTGTTGTCCCACAGAACTTACTTAACGAGGTAATTTTGTGATGTTTTTTCATTGATATGCTCTACAAAGGGCTATCTTTAGCTCAAGATACCAAGAAGCCAGTTAATTTGTGGTTTTTGCTAGGTTGCAAATCTCGTCGAAGCTCCTGTGCCCTTAATCGGAAAGTTCAAGGAATCATTCTTAGAACTTCCGGAGGAGCTATTAACTATTGTAAGCTCCTCAGAAACGAAGAATGGTTTTTATACCGTGTAACCTGCTCATAATATCTATTTACTTTCTTATGATTTATCAGCAAGTATGCTTATCTAATTCAAGCCTTGTTATACCCTATAGGTTATGCAGAAGCACCAGAAGTATTTTTCCATTATTGATGATAGTGGACATCTATTGCCTTACTTTATTGCTGTATGACACTCTAGCCTTGCACTGTCGTCTGTTGCATATGTTTTTTTCCATTTTTAATGGCATAAAACTAATTTTTAATAGCTGATGAAACGGAGTGCGAATTTTTTTAGGTTGCCAATGGTGCAATAAATGAGGACGTGGTGAAGAAAGGAAATGAAGCAGTTCTCAGGTTGAGATGTGTTATAAGTGGCTAAAATTTATACTCAATTGATAGATAAGAGTAGATCCCTCTTGGCACGTCTTTATTGTTCTATCTGTTTGCATTGCCCTACTTATATGCTGTCAAGTCTTGATAGTGCTCCATGTTAAAAGCTCTCAAAGGTCATGTTTTACATTTGCAGGGCACGTTATGAAGATGCAAAGTTCTTTTATGAGGTGGACACAAGGAAAAGGTTTTCTGATTTCCGAGGTCAGCTGCAGGGAATTCTCTTCCATGTAAGTTTTCTTTTGGTACATTTTTATACTAGAAACTGGATACAACAAATTGTCGTACTTTTTTTTGTTCGCCAGTAGTTTCATTGTGGTTTCAGTTACAAGTAAAAAATGCAAATCATTTAATATTGAGTTCAGTAGCACATACAGCATAAGCTTCTAATCCATGTTTATGTGAACTAATAGGAAAAGCTGGGGACGATGCTGGATAAGATGAACCGTCTACAAAAGATGGTAACTAAGCTTTGTTTGGCCCTCGAAATTGATGAAGATGTGCTTCCTGTCGTGGAGGAGGCTGCCTCTCTTGCTATGTCAGACCTTGCAACTGCTGTAGTTACAGAATTTACTGCGCTGTCAGGAATAATGGCTCGNTATCTCTTGCTTTTCATATGGTATACCTCGTATGTTTAGCGTCCTAAGTCCTCTATTTGTTAAGCATACATTCTCGCTCTGGGATCTTGTCTATTATAGGTTCTATCAGAAGATTTACCTGCTATGCTGGCTAAAATATCGTTCCCAAAGTCAATGCGCTGGAACTCTTCAGTATGTAACTTATATCTGTATACTCATACTAATGCTCATATTTCCTAGGTTCAGTTGTAAAACAAGGTGTTTTAATTACTGCTATTTATCTGGTGCTGTGATAAGCAGGTAATGTTTAGCAGGCCAATTCGCTGGGTTATGGCCTTACATGGGGATCTGGTTGTGCCATTCTCCTTTGCTGGCATCTCA
>NC_025693.1:18077100-18078637 GCF_000633955.1 Camelina sativa
AAGCTTCTAATCCATGTTTATGTGAACTAATAGGAAAAGCTGGGGACGATGCTGGATAAGATGAACCGTCTACAAAAGATGGTAACTAAGCTTTGTTTGGCCCTCGAAATTGATGAAGATGTGCTTCCTGTCGTGGAGGAGGCTGCCTCTCTTGCTATGTCAGACCTTGCAACTGCTGTAGTTACAGAATTTACTGCGCTGTCAGGAATAATGGCTCGCCATTATGCTCTCAGAGATGGCTATTCAGAGCAGGTAGTGGATTCTTCAAGTGGATCTGTGTATGTTTATGGGCTTAAGTTTCCCTTGTGGCAGCTTCTTTTTTGCTTCATAGATTAAGCTACTAGCTTACGATGGTATATATTCATTAGCATGTGCTTTATTATTATATGAAATCATGTTCCTGGGATGCAGATAGCAGAGGCTTTGCTGGAGATTACACTTCCTAAATTTTCTGGAGATGTCATCCCAAAAACAGATGCAGGAATGGTTTTGGCAANATCTGGTTGTGCCATTCTCCTTTGCTGGCATCTCAGGGTACGTTTACTTGGCTACTCTTGCTTTTCCATGCTTTCTATGGCTTCAATTGGCACGAGTTTCCCTCTTGTATTTGGCAGGTATGCTAGAAAGATGTTGAAAATATTTGTAAATAACTATCTGTTTCATCTTTGAAATGTAGTGGAAATGTATCTTGTGGACTTCGCAATACTGCTTCAGCATCACTATTGGTAAGAACATTGTCGTCTGTAGACATATTTGGATGTCATGCTTCAGATGTGTGCTTTATCGTCTTCTATATATTGGCAGGTACAGAATGCAGAATCCTATGAAGATACTATGAGGAATTCTGGAATCAATATTGAAATTGAGGCATGTCCTTCAGATATTCTTCTCTATCCATTATATATTTATAAAAATCTTTTTAACTTTCAGCAGGGTGTCAGATTTCTTTCATTTTAGATTTTTAGTTATGGATTTATGTAGTCATTTCATTAGTTACCATTATTTATAGGAAAGGAAGAAAATCATTCTTGAGAAGGCAAATGCACTAGCAAAGAGTGTGAATGGACGCCTTGTTGTCCCACAGAACTTACTTAACGAGGTAATTTTGTGATGTTTTCATTGATATGCTCTACAAAGGTACCAAGAAGCCAGTTAATTTGTGGTTTTTGCTAGGTTGCAAATCTCGTCGAAGCTCCTGTGCCCTTAATCGGAAAGTTCAAGGAATCATTCTTAGAACTTCCGGAGGAGCTATTAACTATTGTAAGCTCCTCAGAAACGAAGAATGGTTTTTATACCGTGTAACCTGCTCATAATATCTATTTACTTTCTTATGATTTATCAGCAAGTATGCTTATCTAATTCAAGCCTTGTTATACCCTATAGGTTATGCAGAAGCACCAGAAGTATTTTTCCATTATTGATGATAGTGGACATCTATTGCCTTACTTTATTGCTGTATGACACGCTAGCCTTCCACTGTCTTCTGTTGCATATATTTTCATTTTTTTTCATTTTTAATGGCATAAAACTAATTTCT
>NC_025693.1:18082730-18098030 GCF_000633955.1 Camelina sativa
AGATGCAGGAATGGTTTTGGCAATAGCTGATAGGTAAATCGAAAGCCTAGAATTTTGGTGTCTCTTATTTCTTTCTATGCCAAACGGTTTGTCTTGTGAACACAAAACCATATTTCTGAATTTGCGCAGAACTAAATTGCATAATACTTCTGATATGATGATTTTGCTTGAATTTTTGTGATCCTATATATACTTACACTATATACTTACACCTATGCTTATTTCTATGACTTTGTAGATTAGATAGCCTTGTTGGTCTATTTGCTGCTGGTTGCCAGCCAAGTTCATCAAATGACCCATTTGGCCTTAGAAGAATATCATATGGCTTAGTAAGTGTATATATATATGCTGATCTAAAAAACGAGCAATTATGATTTGCCATTTTATGGTTGCATGAAGTTGTGGAGAAAAAGTTATACTTACTTTGTATGTATAACACAGGTTCAGATTTTGGTCGAGAAGGATAAAAATGTCAACTTCAAAAGTGCTCTAGAACTTGCGGCCAGTGTACAACCAACGAAGGTTGAGGCAAACACTTTAGAAGATGTGAGAATCAAGTCTACTCCCATAGCTTCAGTGGCGTCATATACTATTTTCTCATTTTTACAGGTTGTAAACTGTTTCATGATATAATTAACTGGTCTATTGTTTCTAGGTGTATCAATTTGTTACTCGAAGACTGGAACAGCTACTGGTTCGTGCACTTTTGTGATGCTTATCTTTGTTGCTTTCTAATTTTTTAGACACAGTTCCCGGCTCTTTAAACTGAAAGACCTTAGGGTCCGGTTCTTAAAACAACGTTCTTTCCTATTTACAGGTTGACAACGGAGTAAGCCCTGAAGTAGTTAGGTCTGTCCTAGCAGAGCGTGGAACCTATCCTTGTCTGGCAGCGCGTACTGCACACAAGGTAAGTGACTTGTGATATAATCCAATAGCGATTAGATATGGAATCAGGTAATAGTTGAGGAGCCTGTGGGCATCATTCTCCTACAAGTCAGATCTTTTGGTGATTGGATTAAGCCTAGTATAGAAGGATACATCTCAATTTAATTGGTTGAATCTCCCTTGGCTATCTAGTATTAGAGATTAGAAACTGGACTACAACTTGATTATCTTGTGGTTTTGAATGTTGCTGTGTCATAGTAATTTTGTTCCAAAAAAAACGCTAACATCGCTGGTGCATTGGCTGATACCTTGCAGATGGAAAAGCTAAGCAGAGGTGAGATGTTTCCGAAGATAGTGGAAGCATATTCTCGTCCCACACGCATTGTCCGTGGGAAAGACGTTGGTGTTGGAGTTGAGGTACTTGAGGTTTCTGTCTGATCAAAGAGCATGTGTACAAACCTGCAGCTTCTAACGTGTTAAATGATGCAATCAGGTGGATGAGAAGGCATTTGAGACTACCCAAGAGAGAGCATTGTGGAGCACTTACACCTCTATCAAAGATCAAATTCACACTGGTAACTCCACTTTCAGCTGGATTCTCTCAAACAAACAAACAAACAAACAAACTTTCTCACTTGCTTCCAAGTTTCAGGTATAGAAATCGAGGAGTTCACTGAGATATCGATGCAATTGGTGGAGCCACTCGAGGATTTCTTCAACAATGTGTTTGTGATGGTGGTAAGTTGAAGCTTTTGTCCACACACTGTACTAGAGCTTATATTGTAGACCGAGAGTGAAGTTTGAATTTGATGATTTGCAGGAAGATGAAAGAGTGAGGAAGAACAGACTCGCTCTGCTCAATAACATTGCTAATCTTCCCAAAGGAGTCATTGACCTTTCATTTTTGCCCGGATTTTGAGCTCTTAAATGTTTCATAATCCCCACAGGAATCATTGATCTCATTTTTTTCTTTGTTTCATTCATAAATTTACATAGATAGAGAGTTGAGTTCATCTTTTTCCAAAATTCAAATCAAAACTAAAACTTATGCAATTGAACTCTTTACAAATAAATTTCACAATCTTAATAAAAAAGATTCAATTGATTACTTATACATACATCTTTTTTTGAGTGATTTGTGTTGATTTTAAAAGATTCAAATGAAAACAATGGATTACTGTATAAGATAATTTAGTGGGAAAACAAACAAGACAACCATCCAGAGAGAAGCGAACTAAGCAAAGTGAGAAACGGCGCAAAGTTATGGAAGAGGAAAAAGCGGCGGCATACTACGACGAGCTCACGCGTAAAGGAGAAGGAGCTGCTCGATTCAAGCAAGGCCTCGGCTTCTCCTCCGGTGCAGACGTCGTTCCGGAGAGAGGATCGGCGATCGCATCGTCCTCTTCGTTTCTCAACCAATTCGTCAAGGCTTCTTCCAACCCTACTAAATCCACTGAAAACAAAGATTCCGAGATCCGAACCACCAGAGATAAATTGAAGAAGGATCAGCAACATCCTAGGGTTCCGGAGAAGAGCTCCAGAGAATCGAGTGAACGGCGTCATTATCGGAGTAGAGAGAGGGATGAGAGAGATAAAAGTCATACAAGGAGAAGAAGCAGGAGCAGGAGTTCAGAGAGGCGGAATAGGTATGGAGATAGAGATAGTCGGAGGAGGAGGAGGAGCCGGAGCAGGAGTTCGTCGCCGCCGAGGAGAGAAAGTAGGAGGAGGGAAGATGTTAAGGAGAAGAAGATTGATTACTCGCGGTTAATCAAAGGCTACGATGAGATGGTATACTCTTTCTCTCATCGTCCTCAACCTTCATGGTTACCATACTTAGATGAAGTTTTGTTAATTTGCTTCGTAATGTTGAAATCCCTCTAGAGTTTTGGAGTTAGGGTAACAAGAACACAGCAAATTAGTAATTAGCTTAACATCCTGAAGGTCCTTTTGGTATTGCAACATGGGAATTGCCTTAATGTACCCACATTTACTTGGTAAAGCAGGAATAAATGTTTTAAGATAATAAACCCTTGAGCTCTTATTTGGTTCAACCATTCTTTCTTTATGGATTTAGATTCTGTATTTTTGTTATCGGTGTTTTTTTCATTTTCATTGGTATCATAAGGGTTGCGTTCTTTTGTTGCTTTCTTGAACAGTCAGCTGCTGAAAAAGTGAAAGCCAAAATGAAGCTCCAGCTTGATGAAACTGGTATGTTAGTCGGTCCCATTTGAGAGATTACATTGAGATTATGTTGTCCATGCTTCTAGCAGCTCGTGATCTGATTCTCCCAACAACATATTTTGAGTGGCATCCATCTTTGGAATGTGTTTTAGTCTAATGCAAGACTATTGTTGCTACGGTAGTGAATCATAGCTTTATGGTGTAGTTCTGTGGAAGGCTGTGTTTTAGCTCTTCATCTCTTAGCATTGAGGTTGCAATGTACATTACTGCTGGGAGTAGAGTTTCCCTAGCTTTTCCGTATCAGCAAAGCGAAGCAACACCTAAGTGTTTAGTGACCTCGTAGATCTTCATAGCAACTCTGCATATATAAGAAGGATTAGTACAAACCCTTTCCTGGAGATCGTAAATATGTAAATGTTTTTACTGGTATAAAGATAAATTGCCTGGTGTTTGAGAAAGAATAAAAGAACAAGAAAGATCATAACTGTCATTAAATTGAAATCCCTGGCATTGTATACTTTGTGAAAATGTTAATATCAAGCTCATGTTTATTTCTTCTCTTGAAACTAATGATGCGCTAAATTTGCAGCTGAGAAAGATACCAGTAAGGGTGCAGGATGGGAAAGATTTGATTTTGACAAAGATGCTCCAGTTGATGATGAGGAAGTAGAAGAAGGTCAGTTTACCATGAAATTCTACATTTACTCCTTATGTTTTCGATGTACGATGGAGCTACAAGCAAAAAATCATCCTTAGTTATGGATGTATAGTTACTATGTATGTACTCTTGATGCTAAAAACTTCATATGATTGCAGGTACTGATGACGACGCTGCCTTAGTCAAGCGAATGGGACATAGTTTTAGGTTTTCCGCCATCGAGGTATACTGAGTCATTAGCTTACAAATTCGATCTCTAAACAAGTCACAGTTTTTTCTTTATATCAGAGCCTCAAACAGATTATATGGTTGAATAAAAACTTGTAGGCGAAAAGGGAAGAGCAACTAAAAACCGCACACGATGAGGCCATGTTTGGAGCACCCACATTCCAAACTCATACCGATAACACCGAATGTGATGTTACAGTGAATACTAATGTTAAGGACGATGAAGGAGAAAGCAAGAGTGGCACGATAAGTCTTCTAAGTGAAAAGGTAAAAATCTGTGAGCTCTCTTCACCTCTTTTGCTCTCAAACAAATCTCGATTCTTGGAGCTCCATTCCAGGGTCCGTACGTAAGCTTATTAATCCCATACTTTATGTATTAGGTGCTTGCAAAACAGCAAGGATCTTGGCGTGACAGAGCTCGAAAGTCATGAAATTCTTATATACAATGGAACTATGGAAGTCATGATGATTAATGTAGTTTATAGCTGACAAAGTATTGATCGTTTTGTTTCTTGTAGAAATTTTGATGTGGTTGAAAGTGATTTTACTCGTAACTGCGATAGAAATTTTTTTGTGTGATCCATATACCATATATAGTTTTCCCATCGATGAAGTTATAAATATAATTAGATCATGTAGTATTTGGCATAATATTATCCTGAGAGTCTCATAACACTATTCGTGGAAATCAGAGAATTGCTAGATTGAATATCAAAAGGATTAATCATCAATAGATTTAGAAGTGGTCCAGAGTCTAGTTTATTAGAGGAAGTGGATTATATGATAATATTTCTATAAATCCAAGAGAACCAAATTAGTATCAGCAAAGTCAATAATATAAGGCTAAAGAAAGAAAATAGATGGGTCTTTTCGACAAAGTCAGAGAAAAGGCAGCAGCAGGATTAAACAAAAAGCAAGAAAAGAGTCTGATACATAAGATCAAATTCCAAAATCCAAACGATGCAAAAAATAAAAGTTACTCCTACATGAGAAGAAGGAGAAGGACCCTCACTTAATTCTTCTCTTCTTTCTCAGCCTCTGCAGCTCTCTTGGCTCTAGCGCCGGCATGTCTCTTCATTGTACGTGCTAAACGAATCGTGTTATTAGCTTCAAACAGTTTCATGTCGGAGGTGATCTCTACAAGCTCCATCATCGGCTTCGCACGGACAATAGGCATGTAGTTATTCATTATTTCACCTAAATTAAAAAACGTTAGGCTCAAGAGAAATCAATGATGTAACATCTCAATGCTGTAGCTAACATCCCATCCAACAAGCAAGAAAAAAGATCAATTAACTATTCATATCTCCAGATCGCTTTTATATTTAATATAAACAAGGTAAAACTTAACAAGTTGTTAGCCACCAATTTGATTTGCAGGTTGCTGCATAAGTTGGTTCTCAAGTCCCATAATCAAACAAACGAAAAAAAACTAAACCTAATAAAATTACTTACTCACTTGAGATAGCCGACAAGAAGAGATCTCCACAAGTCACACAGATTTCTTCGCGCGTCAGGGAAACAGAAAAGTATAATGTTTTAGGTTTGGAACCTTTCCTTTATATATAGAGACTTGCACAGTAAGGCATTAAAATTTTACCCGGGCCGAGGCCAAAACAAACCCATTAAAGATGAGTTTATGTAAGTTTTTAACATGAATATATTTTACATGTGTATATTATTATCTTATTTCCTTTTTAAAGATAATTTTACTTAAAAATATGATATATTAGAAATTTAACATATTTATCATTTACTTTTAAGATATTAAATCTAACTTTTGCAAATATGTTTAAAATAAACAAAATTGTAAATTGTGTTAAATAAAAAAATAACATGCAATATATATAGTCCTAAAAAACGTTTCGCAGGACTAATCCTGGATCACATATCCTATATTTTTTTGTATACATTTCGCTTTGTATTCACGTTTGTTTTGCTGTTTCCCGCTAATAGCGAAAATCGAGGAGGACTAGAAACATCTAGATTCCTGTCAAAGCTCATATACCCTTGGCACCAAGACTCATCTCAGTGGACGCATTGTACAATCTTATGCCACCTCTATGCGATTCCCTTAGGACCGCAAAAGGTAATATAACATTCCGGAATCGGTTTGATCAGTTAGATTGTTTGGGCCATTTTCTGATATTTTGATATGTAACTATTATGTATGGTGAGTTTGTTTAGGTGACCTCAAACGCCTTGACATGATGGGGAATAGCTGCATCAATCATAAAGCTGCCCATTCTACTCTACTCTCTGAAATTCAACACAACGGAGAGCCCATCTTCGTTTTCCCATCATCCTTGGCTTCACATGTTCCTTACGATGATGACCCGTAGATAAATTCCGCTATACCGGTCTATCATTTTGTCTGGCACCGGTTTATACTTTGGTTTGGTATGTGCATGAGGTTTTGGTTCATTGTTCACATGGAAATAGCTTCCCGCAACATCTTAAACCGTAGCATAAATATCACTATTTCATTCCTACAATTTAATCAGCTTATTATGAGCGATGGCTTGTACTATATATTGTCTTTGTCAGTTGGGCAGTGTATTGAAAATTTGAAATTAGTTTTACAATAATCAATTGACTATGTTTCAAACCAAAAATAAAAAACAACGCATGTGTTAATCAACAATTTGAATATAACTATATAAGTCATAGATCATAGATAGAATACACTCTTTGTTTTACAAATGTATAACCAAAATCATAGATAAATGCAATCTATATATACTGCATAAAAATTACATGATTATCATAGTCATAGAGAGAGGGATATCGATCAATCGAAACTTTCACATAGAAGCAAAATGTAGTAAAGTGTATTGTATTGATCTTGAGAGCATGTGTTACAATATATATATAGTCATGTACATGAGGGTTTTGCCACTATATAATTACATATATGTCCCTGTTCTATATCTCTTCCTTACATGCCCCCTCAAGATGGAGGCAGTTGCTTGACTCCAATCTTGCTATTAAGTTCAGCGAACCGGGGACCCTGGAGTGGTTTTGTCAAAGCATCTGCTAGCTGATCAGCTGTCGTGACATGAGTAACCCGAAGGATGCCGGACTGGATGTGTTCTCTAACAAAGTGGTAGTCGAGTGCGACATGTTTCATTCTCGAATGAAACACTGGATTGGCACACAAGTATGTGGCTCCAACATTGTCACAATATATCACCGGAGCAGTAGGAAGTATGACACCCATTTCAGTGAGCAAGGAACAGATCCACCGGAGTTCAGACGCCGTGTTAGCGACAGCACGGTATTCGGCCTCGGTGGAGGAGCGAGAGACACTGCGTTGTTTCTTGGAGGACCATGAGATGGGACTCCCACCAAGATACACAATATATGCATTGGTTGACCGATACGTGCCTTTATCACAACCCCAATCTGCATCAGAGAAAGCATGTATGGAGAGCGGTGCATCACGTCGAAGGAAGATACCAAGAGATCTTGTGCCCACAAGATAGCGGAGAACACGTTTGGCAGCCTGCCAGTGGTCCGTCGTCGGTGTTTGCATGAATTGAGATAGGCGGTTCACCGCAAACGCAATGTCAGGCCTAGTAAATGACAAATATTGAAGACTCCCGATAACCATGCGGTATTGAGAAGCATCGGCAAGAGGGGTGCCTGTGTTAATGTGTAACGGCTTTTGAGTCATCGGAGTCAGTACCGGATTAGCATGCTGCATGTTTGTTTTGGCCAGGAGGTCTGTGATGTACTTGCGCTGCATCAAGTGAAGACCGTGGTTGGTGCGAGTGGCCTCAATCCCCAAGAAGTAGCGTAAGGGTCCAAGATCCTTAAGAGAAAAACGAGCTGCAAGTGACTTGTTAAACGCATCCACCAGTGACTTTTCTCCAGCGATGATTATGTCATCGACGTACACAAGGACATAGATAGAGTGACCAGCATGATGACAGATGAAGAGCGATGCATCTGCAAGAGAAGCTTTAAACCCAGATTGTAAGAGAAAGGTTCGAAGTTCTTGATACCATGCTCGTGGAGCTTGTTTGAGACCGTAGAGAGCCTTGCGTAAGCGACACACATGATGAGGTCGGTCTTTGTCAACAAATCCCGGTGGCTGAGTGACATATACCTCATCATGAAGCGTTCCTTGAAGAAAAGCGTTGTTAATATCGACCTGATGAATTGCCCAGTTCCGCTTGACTGCCACTTCAAGCACCGTACGGATCGTGGTAGTCTTGATTACCGGACTAAATGTCTCCGAGTAATCAAGACCATATCGTTGGTTGAACCCCCGAGCCACAATCCTAGCCTTGTACCTATCAATTGAGCCATCAGGATGATATTTTATTGTGAATATCCACTTACAACTTATCACGTTCTTTGCAGTGTCAGGATCAGCCAGGTCCCATGTTCGATTCCGCATTTGAGCATTGTACTCGTCTGCCATCGCCTGTCGCCATTTCGGGTCCTTCATAGCTTGTGCCACAGTCGTTGGTATCGTCGGGGTTGTAGAGGTGTGAAGATTAAAACGCTGGTTTGGCTTTTTGATGTGGTTCTTTGCTCTTGTTTTCATCGGGTGGAGATTTTGTGGTGAAGGAGATTGATTTTGTACGGAAGAGGTCTGGGATGAATCAGAGGAGGCAATTTGCGGGATTGAGGTATTCGGTGTAGGAGATGATGAGGTTGCGGATGATGGATTTGGTGATGGGCTTGGTTGTATTGGGCTTGGTGGAGTTGGTGTAGTGGTAATGGACCGGGCCTCATCAATCGGGAAGGAATCATTGGCCTGTTTGGTTCGGAGTTCGTGAGAGATGTCGGGAGATGGCGACGAGGAGGACTGCGGCACAGAGGAGGACGATGGAGTCTCCGGCGATGAGGATTCCGGCGTTGTCGTAGGCGACGTTGGCATCGAGCAGGAAGACGGCGGAGACGGAGGGTGAAGAACCGAGCACGGTGGGGAGGAGTGAACTGTTGAAGGCGAGAGTTGGAGCACCGGAAAACTGTTAGATGTGCCATCAGCCGATGAAGTCGAGACCGGCGGAGCAGATGGCGTCGGTGTGGAGAAGGGAAACACCGTCTCCACAAATTGCACATGCCGAGACTTGATTAGTATTACAGAGTCGATAAACCGATATAAGGTTTTTAACGACATTGGGAACATATAAGACATCGGTAAGTGCTAGAGAGCGAGAAGGAGTAGGAAGCAAAGCAGAACCAGTTTGAGTGATAGGAAGGTTCGAACCATCTGCAATGGTTACCGCTTCTCCCCCAGTATACGGCTGATGTAAGGCCAAATTAGAGAGATCAGATGTCAAATGGTGAGTAGCACCTGTATCACAAATCCACGGGTTATGAGGCGCAACGGAGACTGCATTGGCGTGAGGCTGCCATGGCGGAGCAGAGTAACCACCACCAAAGGAAGGCGAACCACGACCAGAGGACTGAAGTTGCGGACATCTGCGTGCACTATGACCATAAACACTGCAAATTTGACATCGACCTTGGTAACCCCTGCCGGAGGATCCACGACCCGAGCCTTGTTGATTGTTCCACCGACCCCGAGAAGAGCCGCGAGAGGAATGGCGAGGAGTGTGATGACTGCCCGAGGGATTGTATGTCACGGCATTAGCGGTAAGCGGAACAGAGGAGGCAGACGTATGAGCAAGAGCCTGAAGCTTCAGCTCATAATTGATCAGTTTCTCATGCAACTCTGTCAGAGAAGGAGGAGTGTCACGACCATCAACCTGATCGACCACCGGCTTGTAGTCCTCAGGAAGACCAGCAAGGATAAAATCAACTTGCTCTTCATGTTCCACCGGCTTACCGAGAAGCCCTAGTTGATCGAAACGGGTGGTAAATCCTTGAAAGTAGGCATCAACAGATCTCGTGCCTTTCTTCCACTGTTTGATTTGCTCACGGATCTGTTTGATATGCCCCCAGCTTGGCTTAGCATAGGTTGATGACAGAGTGCTCCAGATCTCGGCCGAGGTCGTCGTTTTGGAGAGAAGAGGCTGAACCTCAACAGCTATTGCACCAAGGAGACTGGAATAGATGAGTTTGTCTTGACGCTTCCAGAGAGTATACGCCGGATTCGTGGTGGTGACACCATCAGTGGTGAGAGACGATGCAGGGGCGGCGGTCGTACCATCAAGGTAACCGGCGAGCTCGTAACCATCGAGCAGAGCATGAACCTGACGATTCCACATCAGGAAGTTGGAGGCAGTGAGTTTTGTCACGTTGGACATGTTGACGTTGTGAAGAGAAGTGGCATCGATGGTAGCAATGACTTCACTTGAGGATGTGGACATGGCGATGAGAGAGACGTGAGCAACAAGATTTAGGGTTTTAGAAGAAAAAGAAGAAGAAGAGAAAAGAGGAAGAGAGCGGCGGAAAGAAAAATTTTTAGGGTATTAGGTCTCAGGAAATTACTGCTCTGATACCATGTAGTAAAGTGTATTGTATTGATCTTGAGAGCATGTGTTACAATATATATATAGTCATGTACATGAGGGTTTTGCCACTATATAATTACATATATGTCCCTGTTCTATATCTCTTCCTTACACAAAATGGAGATAGAGAAACACAAACAGCAGTACGACCGGAAACACCAAGATGAGTGGAGGGGACGGAGGAGCCACAGGCCCCATCATCAACGGAACGAACAATAAGATGAGTGTAAAGACGACAACCGCCAGAACCGAACCCATCCCGAATCCAAACTCATTCGCCATTTTCTTCTTCTTCTTTTTTTTTTTTTCTTTTCGAAATGACAAGTCAATTCTGTGTTTGTTTCTAACTGGAGAAGCTATATAAACAGAATCGGGCATTAAATCTACGGTTGTGTCGTTTCCTCAAGAATTAGAGACAACGTTTCGTATAAAATAAAAAATGCATGAATGAAAACACAACTTAAAATTGTAAAACCTTTCACGTTAATAACCAAACCACCTCTAACCTCTCCAATACGGTGCGTTTCGTTGTGTTTTGTGCCTTTGTGGTATTGCCACTGTCAGCTTTCAAAGACCGACCTTTACCTTTTTTTGCCGATGTTTAGCTTCATCAAATCGCCGCCGGCTAAAAGATATAAACGCCGGCGCCGGAGATAATCCATCTTCCGGTAAAAAACCATCGAGGTCTGTCACTCCACTTCCGATCCCTATCGAAAATCCTAGTCCCGCTCTTGAGAAATCACTGTCCAGCACAAAAAAAAAATCAGAATCCGAAGCTTAGTCATCTCCGGTCATTTGGATCGAATCAGAAGCCAATGCTTAGTCCTGTTCCGCCGTGAGAGGTGATGGTCGGGTTACGCGATCCACGTCTTCTGGTTTGCGAGGTAGGAGCTCTAGCCCATCTGATTTGATTAGGGGTTTCTCTGATTTGAGAAAGAGAAATGAATCTAGGATTATTGGGGGAAAGGGTAAGAAATGAATCGGATCAGGAGGATAAGAAATCTGGGTTCAAACAGGGTGAGAGTGAGGATAAGGTTGGTGTTGTAATCTGTGAGTCAACTAGGTTTTATGAGAAAACAGATGAAGAGACTAGTGTTCCAGTGAAATCAAGCAAAATTGAAGATTCTAGCTTGGCCAGAAACTCTATTTCTGATGCTAAGACACATGCTTTGCTTGGTTCTGGTGAAAAATCTGATTGTAAAGTTGAAAAGATTGGGAAAGGTACTAGTGTAGGTTTAAGAAGGAAGTCTTTGGATAATGTTGGTAAGGCAATGGAGATGTCAAAGGAGATCAGAGGGAATGAAGGAAGTAGCAGCAATAGCTCTAGTAAAAATACCCGAGTAAGCTGCATGAGAAGCTTGCTTTTTCTTGAAGGAAAGGTTAAGAAAATTGCATCAGATATCAAGAAGACTAAGGATATGCTGGATTTGAACAACCCGAATTCATCTAAGGTTATAATAATCTCTGATATACATCATAAGATCACAGGGATTGAAAAGTCTATGAGCCGTGTTATTGATGGTCCAGAGAAGAATAAAACTAGTCAGGTGACGAAACCGAAAGCCTCGTTAATGGATTAAATAAGGATGAGCTGGAAGACAGACTCTTTCCTCACCAGAGGTTGCTTAGGAACAGAACTCATTCCAAAACATCTTCACATGTTTCAAAAGGCCATGATTCTGTTGAGTCCAACCAGGCAGTAAGTGTTGAAGAAAAGCCCTCAGCTCCTGTTGAGGAGAATGCGATAGCTCTAGAGTTCTTGGCCTCACTTGACAAGGAAAAGGTCACATCTTTGAGTGACCAAAATGCACCAGAAAATCTGCAAGTGCAGGAAATGGATAGAGAGGAACCGTCAAAGGAAAATGATGCTTCAAAAGGCGACGGCACGAGCTTCACCCAAGAGCGAAAATGGTGACTCTCTTCTCTCTCTCTTTCTTTAGATTTCTCTTAGGTTAGGTTGAGACTTAGTATTTCTCCTATAGTTTGTCTTTGGTCGCTGATGTATGTAGGTTTAGATCTGTTTTGTGTTTGTTTCTGGTTTTTGCATCTGAAATCGAGTATTATTAGAGTCTATAATGCTCAGTCTTTGGATCGGTTGTGTTGTTGCTCTCTTTGTTGTACTTTGAGGATTTGATTCACTTCGTCTCTGCGAAGAGCAGAGCATCAGAAATGATGTAACGTCGTGCATTTGTTATGCAAATCAGTTCTGATTTTTAGGGGAATTTGGAAATATGGATGTTCATTTGAAGGATTTGTAATTTTAGTATTCACAAACTGCTTATTGACTAGTTGAGTAGTCAGATCGTATTGTAGCAATCAGTTCTGAATGAATTAGGAGAAAGTAAGTTTTATTAATGCATTGAAGTGTTTAAACTTAAGGGCCTATGTGGATTCTGTTTTATGATGGTAATCCATTCTGTATGTTGTTCAAACCATTATTTGTGGTAGTTTAACTCGGGTTTGGTTTTTTGTGTCTTAGGTGAACATTCCTAAAACTAAGAACACCTACTGCAAGAACAAGGAATGCAAGAAGCATACCTTGCACAAGGTGACCCAGTATAAGAAGGGTAAAGACAGTCTTGCTGCCCAGGGAAAGCGTCGTTATGACCGCAAACAATCTGGTTATGGAGGTCAGACCAATCCCGTCTTCCACAAGAAGGTAACACTAAAGAAACAATAATGCTCTGATTCAGATTTGATTTGCCTCATTTTGATCCCTAATTGCAGTCTGAGAACAAATGTAGGAGTTGAGATTTTACTCTGTCAAATATGTTTCAAATAGCCTATTGCCTATGAAAGTTTTATAGGATTATCTGTTCCTACGCCTGTGCTCATCATTTGTCTTTCGTTCTAACAGGCTAAGACAACCAAAAAGATTGTCGTGAGGCTTCAGTGCCAAAGCTGCAAACTTTTCTCTCAACGCCTTCTATTAAGGTAATGTGTGAGACATTCTTTATCGTTGTTAAACACTCCTTTGGCATCGGTTCTGAGCCATTTGTGTGTCGGTTTTGCAGAGGTGCAAGCACTTTGAGATCGGTGGAGACAAGAAGGGAAAGGGAACATCTCTCTTTTAAGTTGTTTCAGCTATCTACTTTTTTCTGTTTTGTTTGGTACCTGTCTTGCTTCGATACTGAATCTACCAGAAAAGGCTGTGGTGTTTAATTTTATAGGACAGTATCGTATGGATATCTTTTATCTTTTAAGTTTGTGAACCAACCTTTCTTCATTAGGTTTCAGACTTTCAGTTGAATTCTTTAGAACGTATAACAACAATATCTAAGCTTTAAAAAGATATTACACTCAAAAAGATAGCTAATAATCAAAAGACCATAAATACATCTTGTGGCGTAATAATATTTTGATCCTATATTTGGTAGATAAAATTCTGCAACACAAAATTCAAGTAGTTCTCTGTGTAAATATTTCTCGCTGACAGAATTTGCAACGCTAATATCTGCAAGAAGCCAAGAAGAAGTGGCAACAATTCTACTCAACTGTAAAATACACATCTGAATATAACTCAAAGTTCCAATATTGTAGGAAAGAAAAAGAGAGTAAAATATTATATGAATCCAATATACATAACCTGAGTGTTAGTAATGCAGAGATGACATAGTGACTGAGAGATTTCATTCATTGACTGAATAATAATAAAACAAGGGGAAAGAAGCTACAAAATTTGACAAACATGGATTTGCGTTGGAGAAAAACATACAAGTTAAGATACTAATAATGATCGACAGTGAGAATATATATATATAAAGGTGAACTACATTGTTGTCAAACCCTAGTTGATCGTGTTGTTTATGCCCTCAAAGTCATAATCTAGAAGACGGATCCGAAGTCTTCTATAACCGGTGTTTGGTAGCTCGACATAAAAGAATCAGTGGGAAGTGGATCGTAGCCAGGAAATAGTGAAGAAAACTCCAAATCCATCCCACAAAGATCCCAAACACCATCGACCCCAAAATTATCTGTGGGCGGCACCGGAAAATAATCGCCGAACGTAAAAGGATCGAACAGAGAAGAATCCTCCGAAACACCGACATCCGTGAAAGTAGCATAAGATCCCAAACTGGAATCAGTTTCGTGGTAGCCAGGGAACTCGTCAAACCCTAATCGATCTTCCGGCATCATCATAGCCTCGTTACAATTTGTAATGGTGGCGTTTTCTGAAACCCTAATATGATCATCTTCTTCTTCCGTCTCCTTCGGCTTAGGTTTCTTCGAGTCGCCTCTTCTTCTTAAGATACTTGTCTTTAGTTGCTTGATTTCAACTATGTGAGAGCTAAGCTTATCGATATGTCTCCTGAAATCCTCACCCGAAAAACCCTTGATATCAGAGACGAAGTCGTAAAGATCGCAAGCGTGATTCTTTCTCTTGTGATCGCTTAACGCATTGAACTTTCCAACGATCCCTGTTAGGGCTTGTGGGTTATCTTGCGGCTCGGGCCAGACATGGAGATCGTTGTTGTTGGGGCCGTAACAGATGAAACCGACAGAGTTGCCGCATAGAACAGAGAGCTCTGTCGCTTTCTTCTTAAAACCGGGAAACCGCTGTTTGAAGTATTTCTTCTTCTTCGAATCATCATCATCAGAGAACTTGTTGTTACGAGGAGCCATCGCGTAAAACTTAGAGAGAAGACCTAGAAAACTTGTGGTTTCGTATAATGGAAAACTTGTTCAGAGTTCTTTGAAAAAGGTTCGATCTTTCTTAGCTATGCATATAATGGAAAACCTAGAGAATGGCTTACTCATATATATATAGCGTAAATAAATGCATTGTATTTTTAATTGATTTGGGGGATTTGCTAATTGGGCCATACTATTCGGCTCAATTCTCACACACACAGACTTTGATCAAATACTAGGTTTTAATCGTTCGCTACAATTTTTTTTTTTTTTTTTTTTTTT
>NC_025693.1:18098040-18104775 GCF_000633955.1 Camelina sativa
ACATCATAATTGCTAAAAACACATGGTATCTTACAAGTAGGGATGTTAAAGTGGGTAAAAACCCAGTGGATACCCGAAACCCATGTATAAAACTGGGTTTTAGGACCTGCTTTTTTCTAAGAAATTAAATGGGTTAAAAATGGGCAGGTACCAAAACTATAAAATCTTACACGGATTTACCCTATCAGTTATGGGTACCCATTGGGTTTTTTGTTTTTTTTTTTTTTTTTTTTTTTTNCTACACTTTTTTTTTTTTTTTATCAAATCTTATCACCTACACTAAACCCGCAAAATCACATTTTCCCGACAAAACCGCAAAATTATGTTTTCTCGCCAAACTCGCAAAATCTTGTTTTCCCGCCAAAACTGAAAAATCTCGTTTTCCCGCCAAAACCGCAAAATTACGTTTTCCACCAAACTCGCAAAATCTCGTTTTCCCGCCAAAACCGCAAAATTTCGTTTTCCCGCCAAAACCGCAAAATCTCGTTTTCCCCCCAAAACTGCAAAATCTTGTTTTTCGACAAAACCGCAAAATTACGTTTTCCTGCCAAACTCGCAAAATCTCGTTTTTCCGACAAAACCGCAAAATCTCGTTTTTCCGCCAAAACTGCAAAATCTCGTTTTCTCGACAAAATCGTAAAATCTTGTTTTCCCGCCAAAACTGCAAAATTTCGTTTTCTGCCAAAACCGCAAAATTAACTTTTCCCGTAAAAATCGCAAAAATCGTGTTTTTCCCAAATCTGTAAAATATCGTTTTTCTACTAAAAACGCAAAATCGTGTTTTTTCCGTCAAAACGCAAAATCATATTTGTATCCATAATACATAATATATACACAATGTAAAATACAAAATACACCACATGAGACCAAAAAAATTTGGGTACCCACGGGTTTACCCACAAGAGTTAAAACCCATTCGGGTTTACCCACTAGACTTAAAACCCGTTCGGGTTTTTTGAATCTGGGTCTTTTTGGGCGGGTTTTTTACGGGTTTGGGCCGGGCCGGGTTTTTTCACCCATTTTAACATCCCTACTTACAAGTTACAACAATATGACGAATATAAACAAAATTAAAATATATGGGTAAAAAAAGAAGATAAGAATCGTAGAATCTTTTACAACAACTTGCCCATTTGCTAGTATATCGCTTCATAAACACAGCTAATAAACAAAGGTAGAAAAGAAAAAAAGAAACGGTGTCTCGAAACTCTAAATTGGACAGATGTCAAATTAACATTGGCTACAAGCTGGTCGCCTCGCTGCCAATCAGAAACCAGTATTCCAAATTTTATTGTATTTTAATTTTAATTTTAATTTATTTTGGGTTACAATTGTCGTCCCGAAAAAATCGTAAAACCTAAAAAGTCAAAAATAAAAAGGGGAAAGTGGGAGAGGAGAGGTCTCATCTCAATCTACGTCTCTTCTTCTTCTTCTTCTTCTTCTTACATTCTCCAGAGAGAAGCCGTCTTCTTCATTCCTTCGTTTCAGCTTCTCTGCGATTCCCAAAAATGTCGAGCCGTTGGTTGAGACCTGAGGTACTCCTCCTTCCTTCCTTACTACTTCTTATCGATCTTTGATTTTTTCCCTGAATCGAAACGGATCGAATCGAATCTATCCAGCCGTTGATTCTCCTTTGACTACCGTTTAATTTCTAGTGTTTAGATCTGGATTCGTTTCTTCCTAAGATTTAGCTCGTACCAATATATTTTTGTTTCGATGTTTTTGTTACGGTAGGTGTATCCTTTGTTCGCTGCCACCGGAGTCGCCGTTGGGATCTGTGCGTTTTCGTTGATCAGAAACATCACCGGAAACCCTGAAGTCAGGTTTGTTCTAATCTCCCTCCCTCTCTCCCTCCTGCTTATCTACTTAGACTCCTTTCACCTATGTTCTGTTGGCCGTGGTGTAATACTAAAAACGAAGTCGTTTGGTCCAGATTAATGCATTTGTGAAATGGAAACTTATCCCTAGTTCTTGGCGGATCGGATCAGTCACACTGACTTTTTATGATTTTTGGATACAACTAACGCAGTTCTAATTTATATTACATTTATGTGGTCGGTCATCCTTGTGATGGCACAAAGCAACCTTCAGTATAGGTGTTTGGACCCTCATGTTTCTTGCTATTAGTAAACGAGGTCGTTTTATTAACGATAATATATAGTCGAAATGCTTACTTGGCCCTCAGTTCTATGAATAGGAGGATGAATCATTACTTTAGCAGATCATTCATAGACTTTTATTATTCATTAATGAATTCGTTAGACTTGCGATGGTTGGATCCATTTCGTACTGCCATCGATCATCTTCTTTGTAATGGAACAAAAACAACCTTCAACCTATTTTCAAGTTACTTGTACATTGGTGTTTGTTTGTTTTTTTTGGATCAAGTTTTCTAATAAAAGGGTTTTGTTTTGTCTCCAGATGCACAAAGGAGAACAGGGCTGCTGGAATTTTGGATAACTTTGCAGAGGGAGAGAAGTACAAGGAAAATTTCCTCAGGAAGTTTGTTCGCAACAAGCATCCTGAAATCATGCCTGGAATCAACAAGTTCTTCACTGATCCTAAATACTGAAAACAAGCATCATCATCATCTTCCAAGACCTCAGCTTCGTCGTATTGAATTATGGAATTGAATCTCCTGTGATATAAACCTCATTTGTCAGTTTCACATTGTTGATGTATCCTCCAGCTGAAAACTTATTAATGCTGGGCTTATGTTGTCACTTTTTAAGCTGAACTATTGCTCCCCTCTTTTGGCACCGTAACTTTATATTTTTATAATCAAAATCTCATCTGAGAGTAATAAGCACTTGCTTTCTTCAATATGTCATGACTTTTCACAATGCAGTTGAGAAACGCGAATTCTGAACCAACAATTTGATAAGGGACTTTGAAAGTACAAAACAATGTTCCATAAGAAAGTTCAAATTCTAAATACGTCAATGAAACAAAATAAAAAACCGAACTTTGAATGAACCAATGGTCACAAGAGAGTCATGTTGATGAAATTTGTAATCTGGAATATAGGTTGCAAACTTACAAACAGCCAGAATCTGCTGTGACATAACTGATGCATAGATAATTTATGGTTTACAGAGGTTTCTAGTGTACATTATGGGAGACATTCTCTCTCAAAGAGCTTTTGAGTATTGGTTACAATACTGCTTGCTAAATAGGAAAATGCTCGAGATCCATCGAAGGAAAACCGGTTTGCGCCATTCTTATCCCTCTTAGTAAGCTCTTTGCCTTTTCTTTTTCCTGAAAACATTAAAGCAATCTCGTCAGACTATAGTGTAATAAAGTATATCAGGATACAACTCAGATCCTTGTAAACTAAGTAGTGGTTAACAATGGAGAAAACTGGAGCAGAAAACTTACAGGGCCACTATAATCAAGAAGACGGGTGCAATAGACTTCTGCTTCTTCAAATTTCTTGTGATTTTTGAAATGTGTAGCAAGAAATACCAAAGCCTCAAACATGTTTGGTCCTTCTAACCCTTCAGCATCCATTCTCTCTAAATCCTTCTCAAAGTAATACGCAGCTTCTTCATTTCTACCAAGCTTTTGGTGAAGCTTTGCCAGCTGATTAAGAGCTATTCCTTCCGTGTCAGTACAGTTCACAGCTCTTTTGTAACACTTGATGGCCTCTTCAAGCATGTAAAGCTGTTCGGTTTGATAACATTTAGCCATAGCTATCCACAACCGAGAATCGTTTGGAAGAAAGAATATAGATTTGCGAAAATAATGAAGTGCATAGAAAGGCATCCCCATCATCTCATATGCTTGTCCTAACCCATACCAGGCTCGATAATCAGAAGGGTTTATGTCAACAGCTCGTCGATATGCATCAATGGCAGCAGGCGTGTTCTTCATCTCAACATATTCATGGCCCATAAGAGTCCACGCAGATAAATACTTCTTGTTCAGTTTCAAAGCTCTCCGGAAGTACATAACTGCTTTCTCATGCTGCCCTTTTAAACTGTAGTAGTTGCCAATAATGCAGCAAGACTCAGGTCTGTATTTATCAGTCAAAAACACCTTGTGTGCAAGGTAACTCAGCGCAGCACATGCTTCTTTTGCATACAGAACATTAGAATACAAATCCATATCTTCCACCCTATAGGGATCGTTTCTCAGAAGTTCTTCAAACATGATTTCAACCTGGTCGAATTCCCTAAGACTATACTGAGCTTTTGCAGTTTGAGCTTGGATGTAATTGCTAAAGCTGAAAATACCTTGCAGATAATCGTACTTCGCCAAAGACTCAGTGTGCATTCTGAGTTCTTGATAAGCATAGCCAAGAAAAAAATCTTTCATCCAGTGATTGTTTAGATTAAGCCTATCCAAGGTTTCGATCGAAGTACACAGAGACTGCAGCTCTGACCAGGCACTCCAGTTCCATGGATAGCTGTTCACAGACTCCACGAGGCTGGCAATAGCAAGAGTTTCATTTCCTTTTTCTTTAAGAACCACACCATACAAGTATAATCCAAAAGAGTCAATTGCTCCTGTCCTCCTCAGAGCTGATAAGTCCCTCTCCAAAGATACCAATTCACGGTTTATGGCATTACTCTTACCCAAAGGGCCTTCAAGTTCTATCATTTCTTCCTCTTTCCGTTTTTCTCCAGCCTTCATTGAAACGATAACAAAGTGAATGACTTATCATAGAGTACTATCTGTTTTGGTGTAAATAGGCTGGGATAAAACAACCTTTCAATAAGTAATTGCCATAAACGTTTACTCATTATAGTCTTTAAACAGAACGAAAACTAAGTTTCACTCATTTAAGTATTTTTATTATAATCAGTTGCATACCCTAATATCTCTTGTATCCAATAAAACAGAACAGCGACTATCAACATAATTGTGAATCAGAGGCTCAATCCTGTAAGTATGTACTAATGTCATATATTGCATATAGTTGGAAGGCTAAAAAAACCCTCAAAAAGCCATTGAAGCCACCTTCTAACAAGACATCATTCTATTTTAATCAGATATAGAAGCTCTAGCTAAATCAGAAGAAAGAGACTGAGACACAGAACATACCAGATAAAGGGCATAGAAATGCAAGAAGACCGATTTCTTGCTCGTTTGATCACGAAGCACATGGGAAGCCCGTCTGTACTCTCGACAATCGAAGTAGGACTTTGCTAAAAGGTAAAGGTCACCATCAATGGTTTCATCTTCTTCCGGGAGAGGAGTAGCTGCTTGAGAGAAGCCAACGGAAGGTTGAGGTGTTGAAATTGATTCATTGGTGCTGAACCTTCTGCGGATACTCGAGCTTCCTCGCTGGAACCTCGTATTCGAAGGTGTAAAATTAGAAGGGTCTTGCTCTATCCCCACAAGCTGCTCTCCTGCCCTGCAATAGTGAAACCCAAGGAGATGTCAGATATGTAATAGTTCATCAACCATTGCATAACATAAACAATGCAAAAGCCTAAAAACTGAAACTTTAACACATAATTCACAAATGAGATTGAACTGAAAGCAGAATTTCACATTATAAAGAACAGATTTTTCAATCAGGGTCGAGCTCAAACATATCAGAACACAAAACCCAAAAACCCGTAGGTCAAAATAAATCCGAATTGGAATGTATCCAATACCAAATTCGCAACAACAGTGAAATTCGAATCAACGATTCTGCTTAACCAAAAATTGGCATCCGTTCACTAAAAATTTTCCCAGGGTTATTAAAAAAAAACAGAGCAAAACCACAAAGATACTGAAAATTTTCAATTTTTTAACGAACAAGTGGAGTAGCGAAGTCGAGATTGCATAAGATTAGGGTTTTTAGGAAAACGAACCACTTTGCGGCGGAGTATAAACAACGGTCGCTAAGTTGTCGGATAGCCGCACGGATCTCGTTGCGGCAACTCTCTTTAGAGACCATAACAGCAGAAGCAGAGAGACAGTGTTTAACTTTAAGTAGTCCTCCTCAAAACAATCGAAGAATCTCTTGTTCGTCGTGGAGGAGAGATTTCAGAAACAATCGCTCCCTCCAATCTTAATTATTTTGAAATTTACAGTGAGAGAACTTGTCTATTGGGCCCATTCATTGACTTAGGGCTTTAAATAGGCCCATTTAACTAACACAGACAAACATATGTCAAAATTTGCTTTTTAGATAAACTAATTTTCTTTGACAAAAAAAAAAAGATAAACTAATTTTAATATCATATATATTTTGTATCCACAAAATTTGTCACATTGCATTTTAATAGGTATCATATCACTGGATTATTGAAAAAGTGTAGAATATTACAATAAAATGAATATCTAAAACTTTTTTTTTTTGACAACAAAAGAATTGACTCAAACAAACCATTGGAAGAAGAACAGCTAACTAATGTAACCACATGCGGTTGAGTACGAACTTGTCTTGCTAGTCGATCCACAAGAACATTTGCATTCATAGAAATCAAGGTTAATGAGAAACTTGAGAATTCTTCCATATCCACCATGATGTCGTCGAGATAGGCAGAGAAAGCCGGCCAGTCAGCTGGTGAGGACACTATCTTCACCAAATTTGAGCAGTCTGTGAGAAAAGCTACCTCTCTGAAATCGTGTCCGATCATACAGCGTAAATCCCACACAAAAGCTTCAACCTCAACATGAAGAGGCGAGAGACTCCGCCGAAAATTTGCGGCACCCATTAGGGGAGAAACATCTTGGGACGACATACACACCCAGCCTGCACCTGCAAACTTGTCTGGATCCTTCCAAGAAACATCA
>NC_025693.1:18108007-18122771 GCF_000633955.1 Camelina sativa
CCCTGCAATAGTGAAACCCAAGGAGATGTCAGATATGTAATAGTTCATCAACCATTGCATAACATAAACAATGCAAAAGCCTAAAAACTGAAACTTTAACACATAATTCACAAATGAGATTGAACTGAAAGCAGAATTTCACATTATAAAGAACAGATTTTTCAATCAGGGTCGAGCTCAAACATATCAGAACACAAAACCCAAAAACCCGTAGGTCAAAATAAATCCGAATTGGAATGTATCCAATACCAAATTCGCAACAACAGTGAAATTCGAATCAACGATTCTGCTTAACCAAAAATTGGCATCCGTTCACTAAAAATTTTCCCAGGGTTATTAAAAAAAAACAGAGCAAAACCACAAAGATACTGAAAATTTTCAATTTTTTAACGAACAAGTGGAGTAGCGAAGTCGAGATTGCATAAGATTAGGGTTTTTAGGAAAACGAACCACTTTGCGGCGGAGTATAAACAACGGTCGCTAAGTTGTCGGATAGCCGCACGGATCTCGTTGCGGCAACTCTCTTTAGAGACCATAACAGCAGAAGCAGAGAGACAGTGTTTAACTTTAAGTAGTCCTCCTCAAAACAATCGAAGAATCTCTTGTTCGTCGTGGAGGAGAGATTTCAGAAACAATCGCTCCCTCCAATCTTAATTATTTTGAAATTTACAGTGAGAGAACTTGTCTATTGGGCCCATTCATTGACTTAGGGCTTTAAATAGGCCCATTTAACTAACACAGACAAACATATGTCAAAATTTGCTTTTTAGATAAACTAATTTTCTTTGACAAAAAAAAAAAGATAAACTAATTTTAATATCATATATATTTTGTATCCACAAAATTTGTCACATTGCATTTTAATAGGTATCATATCACTGGATTATTGAAAAAGTGTAGAATATTACAATAAAATGAATATCTAAAACTTTTTTTTTTTGACAACAAAAGAATTGACTCAAACAAACCATTGGAAGAAGAACAGCTAACTAATGTAACCACATGCGGTTGAGTACGAACTTGTCTTGCTAGTCGATCCACAAGAACATTTGCATTCATAGAAATCAAGGTTAATGAGAAACTTGAGAATTCTTCCATATCCACCATGATGTCGTCGAGATAGGCAGAGAAAGCCGGCCAGTCAGCTGGTGAGGACACTATCTTCACCAAATTTGAGCAGTCTGTGAGAAAAGCTACCTCTCTGAAATCGTGTCCGATCATACAGCGTAAATCCCACACAAAAGCTTCAACCTCAACATGAAGAGGCGAGAGACTCCGCCGAAAATTTGCGGCACCCATTAGGGGAGAAACATCTTGGGACGACATACACACCCAGCCTGCACCTGCAAACTTGTCTGGATCCTTCCAAGAAACATCAACAAAACAACGGACACCAGTGTACACAGGAGGAAGAGAAACGCGTTCCCGCACCAATCGAGAATCGGGCCGTGTTGGAACCATAATTCCTTCCGTATCCTCAACCTGGGCCGCAGACCAGGCCGTTGCCTCACTGGCCGCCAACTGCGCAATCTCATCCGGCTTTTCCACTGCATTTTCAAAAACCTTTGCATTCTGTGCTTTCCAAATGTACCACATGATCTAAGGGAAAGCTACAACCTGAGTCCCTGGATTTTATGCCCCAATAAAATGATCCACATTCGCAAACACCGAGTCTGTGAGAAATCCAATTGTGCCTGTCGGGACATTTGAAAAAGCCCAGACCTGTCGTGCGGGTGGTCACTCGAACAGGACATGATTGACCGTTTCGAGGAAGAAACCACACCTCGGACATTCCAGGTCACAGGAAATACCCCAGCGATCTAAGTTAGCCATGACTAAAAGACAACGAGAAAGGACTTGCCACATAAAATGCTGAATCTTTTAAATAAATAAATAAATAAATAAATAATCTTTTAGTTAGCAAATGAAGGAGGACAAAACAACTTTTTCTTTTTGATCAATCTAAATTTTGAATTAATGGTAATATAATTAGTCAAACAAAGACCCTGATTTTGCTTATGCAAGTAAGCTACTAATCACCAATTCAAATTTTAGATAAGAGGTGCATTTAACCGACTGAATTTGACTACAAATCAAAAAGGTTTAAACTTTCCACAAACCAGATCAAACCAAAACCGAAATTTAGACCAATTTGTACAAAACCAGAATCCTTTACAAGTACTTACTTTTCGAATTCAAAATCAACAAATACATCCAAAAAGAGGTAGTTTATATTTTGTTACCATAATATTGGATTCAAAATGTGTTATTTCAATGCATCTAACCTAATTATGGAACATAGAAATAACAAAAGTTGGAACAGAATCCGAAATATATGGTAAGAAATTTTCATAACCGACCAAACAAATTAACACAAAAAAAAAACCGAAAAAATCAGAACTGAACCGAGCACAAAACCGTAAAGGTTTCAGCTTTACCAAAATTTTGGGAGGAGTGAGAGTAAAATGTACGAAGAAGGAGGAGCCAAAGAATTCAAATTGGCGCTCAAGCTTTTTTAACGTATCTTCCCAAATTCTTCCCCCCAATTCTTTTTTGGGTTTTTAAAATCCCCCCAAAATTTTCCATCAAATTTCTCAAATCCCAAATTCTCAATCCCATCCCATCCATCATCGGTTCCGTCAATCATGTCAGATCTACCGCCGGAAAGATCCATTGTGCCGATTACTTCTTCTTCACCTGTTTACATGCCGGAATCTTCTTCTTCTTCTTTACAGTTACACCATTCTTATAGTCGGAAACAGAAGTCTTTGGGTCTTCTTTGTACCAAGTTTGTTCCTTTTTTTTTTTACAAAACCCATCAAGTTTTGATTTTTTTTTTTTTAGTTTGGTCTGATTTTTAGTTTGTTTCTCTCAGTTTCTTAGCTTTGTATAATCGAGATGGGATTGAAATGATTGGGCTTGACGACGCTGCCTCCAAATTAGGTATTGCCCCACTTTGTGTGTGTTTTTTTTATTTTTGAATTACATCTTCTAATTTGTTGTTGATTTTGGGTTTTGTGTCAGGGGTCGAGAGACGACGAATCTATGATATTGTTAATGTTCTCGAGAGTGTTGGGGTGAGATTTGTTTCTCCACTTTTTTAATTTTCTTAAATCTCTGTNTTTTTTTTTTTTTTTTTTGCTTAGAAACGAGTTTGGTCTAATTTAGGTTTTAACAAGAAGAGCCAAGAATCAGTATACGTGGAAAGGGTTTTCCGCAATTCCAGCAGCTTTGAAGGAGCTTCAAGTGAGTCTTTTTCCTTTGTTTGTATTCGGATTCTATCCCATTTAATCCCATTCAATCCCAATTTTGTATAAGTTGTAGCAATTTGATTTGCATATACTCATAGGAAGTGTTCCTGATGCAGGAGGAGGGGGTTAAGGACACTTTTCACCGTTTCTATGTTAATGAGAATGTTAAAGTAAGTGACTTTGGATTTGGGTTTTTTTGAATCTACTTTGTGTCTTCCAGGGATTTTAATGCTTAAAGTTTCATACTTTCAGGGATCTGATGATGAGGATGATGATGAAGAGTCTTCTCAGCCCCATTCTAGTAGCCAGACTGATAGTTCAAAACCTGGCTCTTTACCCCAATCTTCAGATTCGCCAAAAATAGGTTTGTGTGTTGTACTTATTGTGTGTTTGGGTTTAGTTCAAGTGCATTTATTAGATGTAGAGATGTGCCAAGTTCTAGGTTACAATCATCAGCCTTTGTCATATATATAAGTGGAACTGGACTTTTATGCCAAACGAACAGATATGATTTATGGGATATAATGTAGATTCGTTGACATATTTGTTGGTTGGTTATGTGTGACAGATAACCGACGAGAGAAATCTTTAGGACTGCTTACGCAGAACTTTATCAAACTCTTTATTTGCTCTGAAGTAAGTGAGAAAGTTCAATGATTTCAGTTTATCAACTAAAAGTGTTCTGTACCAATGTTACTAAATATTTTGTTTTAAATGTGTTCCAACTGTTTAGGCTAGGATAATCTCCCTTGACGAGGCTGCAAAATTACTGCTTGGTGATGCCCACAATACATCAATAATGCGAAGTAAATTATCTTCATCTTGTGATTTTTAGACTTCTTTTTTTTGGTTATTTTGCATATTCGCTTGAAAATAACTGATCTGTGTTTGTTGACACATTACTTCTGCAGCAAAAGTGAGGCGACTGTATGATATTGCAAATGTCTTGTCATCTATGAATCTCATCGAGAAGGTAAACCAAAAACTTTCATAGCTGCAGCGTTTATAAACCATCTATGCTATGTAGCTGTTAATTAGTCTAACTACTATCTTCCATGGTGACAGACTCACACCTTAGATTCTCGAAAACCAGCTTTCAAGTGGTTAGGATACAATGGTGAACCTACTTTCACACTTAGCAGCGATTTGTTGCAAATGGAGTCGAGAAAAAGAGCTTTTGGAACTGATCTGACAAATGTCAATGTCAAAAGAAGCAAATCATCATCTTCGTCCCAAGAAATTGCTACAGAGAGAAGGCTAAAGATGAAAAAACACACCACACCAGAGAGTTCTTATAACAAAAGCTTTGATGTTTATGGATCAAGAGGTTACCAGTTTGGTCCGTTTGCTCCAGGCACTGGTACATATCCAACAGCTGCTTTGGAGGACAACTCTAGGAGAGCTTTTGATGTTGAGAATCTTGTTTCGGATCACCATCCCTCTTACCAAAACCAAGGTGCATATTTATTAACATACATTTGATAGTTTGCTATAAAAACGAACACATGAAATTAACTCTGTTCTTAACCAATCTCAGTTTTGAAAGACCTATTTTCCCATTACATGGATGCTTGGAACACATGGTACAGCGAAGTCATCCAGAAGAATCCATTGCCTAATACATCACAACGCCGTTAGATCTTTCTTCTTCTTCTTCTCTTACCTTTGAACATCATCATTCGTATAGAGCTTCAAGAGTCGTTTCTTTTTGATCACTGTGGTTTAGTTTCTCCACACAATTGTAACTGCAAGAATCCGATATTAATTCACAGATTGCATACCCTCTTTGCCTTATGAAGTTACTGTTTATCTCTTGCTTGATTATGATGCCAGTTTTTCAAAGATGTATGGTAAATCGTTTTGAGAGAAACAAAAATAAATATCACATCCCATCTTATTTTCCATTTTTATAGAATTTATTAAAGTAGCAATTCCATTTCTCAAGGGTCTCTTGCTTTTATTGGTATACACTCATTAGTACATGTTCTAAGGAAATATAAGGAGGTAGTGTTTGTCTCAGAGCTTGGAAGGAGGTTTGTACCATCCCCATGGTTCACCAGAGATATACTGAGTCACCTGCTTCACACTCACGTAGTTCTCAAGTCCCCTGAAATGAAGCAGATATGTTTCAATTTCAACACCAAGTCAAAATAAATCAAATTTTGTAAATAACAAGGTCTAAGTTACTATGAATACAATTCCATCTAGTTGCAGAGGGGGTTATTTTAAAATGTTCTGGTAATCTTGACATTTACAGCAAAAGAAAGAGACTTACCATTCTCCCAATTCACGGCCAAATCCACTGCGTTTGGTTCCACCCCACGGAGCTTGGCAGAAGCATGGCTGAGAGCAGTTGACCCATACTACTCCCGCCTGGAAAGCCTGAAAACACAATGATTACGATTTAACTTAAGAGATGAAGTTTAATCATGAGATCCGTGCAGTTACTGATTCTTATTTTTGATAGTAAATACACACCTTACTAACACGATCACACCGCTCCAGATCATTTGATAATACTGCACCGGCTAATCCATATCTGCAAAATACAAATAAAGTCAGGCATAAGATTTAATACATCATCAGTGAAGTTCTACTTCAAGATAAGTAGAAAAATCTAAACTCACTGAGAGTCATTTGCCAGCTGGATTGCCTCATCCTCTGTGGAGAATGTTTTGACACACAGAGCAGGACCAAAGACTTCCTCTCTCCAGATTTCCATTGAAGTAGTCACATTTGAAATAATTGCAGGTTCAACAAAGTATCCTTTCTTCAAATGCTTCAGAACATAGATAAAACATTGTAAATGCTACGGGCTCTAGATAGTGGACATGCATAAAAGACTAGTTTATATCGGTAACGTACCTCAGGACGAGTTCCTCCACAAAGGACAGTTGCACCTTCATTCCTAGCGTTCGAGACAAACTTCAGAACTCTTTCGTACTGCATAGGATCAAGATGTAAGACTTGACTATTAAATTTTTCGTGATTAACCTTACATTGATAGAGAAGAGGGTTTTGAAGGATTGAGGTGTTGATTCTTGAGTATAACAATTTTGTTCAGCAATATTACCTGTCCTTTGCTGACAACAGGACCAAGTCTACAGCCTTCTTCGAAAGGATCTGAAATCTTAATGTTCTTTGTCCACTTTACCAGCTTGTCCAAAAATTCATCAGCAATCCTTTCCTGACATTTCCCCAGATTTTATTTCATGAAAACAACAGTACACAAGACATATAGTAAAGCTTCTCTATCCTACTTTTATCAGGGGTTCAAAGGTCCTATGATCACTGATACTTATCCACAATTTATCCGAATTTCTGATGACCAGTCTCAGTTTTAGTGTCTTACAATCAAACATATACTGAAACTGTGTACCTTGGCATTGGTGGTTTCATGTAAAGGAGAAGTTAAATTTTCTACTTTTTTTATGACTAGAGTAAAGTACATAATTATAATTTAATTTCCATAGCAAACCTTTAATTTAATAACATATAGCTTCTCTAGAAAGCAGCTTTGGTTGTGTAACAGGATAACACATATCATGAACAGTTCAGTTGAGAATGTATAATCAGAGGCTATTGCAGATTATATGCTCACTTACATGCACGAGAAGTCGAGATGTGGCACTGCAAATCTGCCCATTCGTCCAGAAACAACCAAACATAGTCCATTCCACAGCTGTTTATAACAGAGGTGTAGTCAGTAATTAAACCTATAGATTAGAATACATAGAGCATTGTTTTCTTAAGGTTCCAAAAGTACCCACCTTTATCAATATCAACATCATCAAAGACAACAATAGGGCTTTTTCCCCCAAGCTCCAAGGAAACAGGCTGTGGAATGACAAATACAAGAATCATGCACATTAGCACATACCCCGAAAATTCATAGGTCAAGATAAACAACGCCCAGAGAGATACTAGTTCCAAAGGAAAACAACAAGAACACATGGACGTACCTTGACCAATTTGGCAGCGGAAGTCATAATGCTGCTTCCGGTTGTTGTGCTTCCAGTGAATACAATCTGGTAAAGGCTAAAACATCAATACTTCAACTAACCTAGAAAAAGAAAGAATAAATGCTCTATCTACAACTGTTTGACTTTCAAGATACTGGCGAGGATAAAACTGACTATAATCAGACCTTGTCAACATGTGGATGTGATGCCAGTGGAGCACCTGCTTCAGTTCCTAAACCAGTCAGAACATTAAGAACACCAGGTGGCAGACCCACCTCGCGGCAAATATCAGCGAGCTCCAAACATGTCCTG
Source organism: Camelina sativa (assembly GCF_000633955.1). Taxonomy (NCBI): domain Eukaryota; kingdom Viridiplantae; phylum Streptophyta; class Magnoliopsida; order Brassicales; family Brassicaceae; genus Camelina; species Camelina sativa. Next base: position 18,115,533 of record NC_025693.1, read on the forward strand.
AAGTAAAACCGCATCAGATTGGCGAGTTCATGAACTAAGAGTTGAAATGGCTAGATATGATGTCAACAAATATCAAATACGTACAGGGATGCCAACTCTGAAGGTTTTAGTATTGCCGTGCACCCAGCAGCAAGTGAAGGAGCTACCTTCCAGACAGCCATCAGTAACGGATAATTCCTTCAACACAAATATAAATTATTAGCTGCCTAATACGTGGTAGTGTTTCTAACATACGGTCTGTCTAAAAGGGAAGAAAGAATACTTGAAAATTCAATGTGATCTAAATATGTAAAGCTAACTCGACAAAGAAAAATTATATACAATGATTTAAGGGACTCGGTTATAAATGTAGTTTTAGGAACATGGTCAACGAAACATACCATGGAGTAATCAGCCCAACCACACCAATAGGTTCCTTGAGAACATAGCCCTTAAAAGTATCCATCGGAAGAGAAAGAGGAGCCTTCTGCTTAGCATCCAAACCTTCAGCTAGGTCAGCATAATAGTCAAAACATCCAGCAACATCATCCTGCAAAGGGTTACAAACAACCACCGTATGACATTTGAATCACAAAAAAAATTGCCAAATGTACACAACAGCAAAGTGTGAGAGAATACCATGTCCCATGCCGCTTCATCTAAAGGTTTACCGCAATCAATAGCCTCAAGATTAGCTAGTTTAGACTTCCTCTCTATTACCTGGATATGGATATATACATATGACAACATAAACAATTACATTACGTTATTGCCAGGAAAAAAAAAAACTAACAGAGAGAATGAAACATGAGATTGTTAACCTTAGCAGCAATAGCACGCAAGTATTTGGCACGAACAGCACCAGTTGCTCTAGCCCAATCCTTTCCGTTGTTCCTAGTAAATGCGTTCCTAGCAGCTTCCACGGCGAGCTCCACATCTTCAGAAGTTGCAGCTGGAATATAACCTAAAAACAACCACCAATCTCAGTTTAAGAAACTTAAACTACATATAAAATTCCACAGATCTAACGCAATAAACAAGTTCCGATCTAGTTCTTAAACAAGAAAAACACCGAAACTAGCTGTCACAGAAGAATTCACGATCATCTCACTCTATGGGTTTGCGAACTAAAAGTAAAATCGGGAAATGCATAGTTCCGAAATCGATGGATTGAATCGGAAACTCGGATTGATCCACTTCAAAAAAGTGAGCAAAACAAACAAACAAACAAAAAAAGTTCCGAAAATAAGATATGATTAGAAAGTACCGATGATGTCTTCGGTAGCGGGATTGATAACAGGGAGAGTATTACGACGAACGGGCTCAGTCCATTGACCGCCGATGAAGAGTTGGCGTCTCGGTACCGTAATCGCCATTATTGTTACCCTGCTGCTACTACTACTAGAGAGTTCGTGAAAGAAAGAAAAAGTAATGATGGATCGTTCGACTTGCCTTCTTTTTTTGTTCTACATATATAATACCTGACACATTTTCTCTTATAATTATTAAAATTTGTTTCTATTTAATAAAATTGATGACTAATTTAATTGTATTAGTATACAACTTTTGGTAAGAGTTACAGGGGTTATTGAATTTGACCGGATTTTAGAGTATTCTTAAAATCTTTTGTTATTCAATTGAAGATTTTAAAAAATCTTCTGAAATCCTATGTTATTCAACTTAAGATTTATGTAAAAATCATTTAAAATAATATAGAATATCTTGTTATTCAATCAGTAATTTTTAAAACCTACTTGAAATCTTTTGTTATTCAGAGGGTGTATTGAAACCATGATTTTGGAAGATTTGATGGGATTTAGAAAATTTGAAATTTTGAAAGATTTTAGGGAAGTTGATATGATTTATTGTAAAATTCTTTCAAATCCCACATAAAACCATGAGATTTGGATTTCTCTATTTTTAACTAAACAAATCCCACCTAAATCGTCCAGAATCTCAAAAAACATTAAAATCCAAATCCACAAACTATTTTGAATAACAGTGGATTTTAAAGTAGATTTTTAAATCATCAGTTCAATAACAGTGAATTTTAATAGATTTTTTAAAATACATAATTGAATAATATAGGATTTGTAAGTTTCACACAAATCACTTAAAATGTCAAGTTGAATACACCCCCTCAATATATCACAACCTTTTTAAAACTTGCTACTTTAGATTATTTTAAGAGATTTTCTTTTGTTTTTTTAGTTGAAAAGTATGACAATCAAAATCATACCTATTAGAGGTGGAATTTTAAAAGATTTCAGAGAAAAGAAAAGACTGAAGATCTTGAAGCCAAAAACCCCCGCCAATCAGCCACCTTCTCTACCAGTCTCAGCCTGAGCCGTCAAGTTTTCTGGGTTTGCCGCAGCATCACCAGAGGCAGAGTAAAGGATAATGAATTCTATTGGTTTGAATCAGTTTATGGGTTTGAGCTCATGGAGAATTCGATCAGATTAATATTTGGACACAACTATTGATCTGATTTTCTTTTGGTATTGTGTTGTTAAATTTTATAAAATCACCCAAAGTTCAATAGTCAAATCTCATAAAATCACATTTCATTTTCTTTTCTTAAAATAGAAAAACTCTAAAACACAATCAAATCTCCTAAAAGCTTACTAAATTTTTCAAAATTCTAAAATATTAAAATCCTACAAAATCCTTAAAACATCAAGTTGAATACCCCTCTTAAGATTGTAAATTATAATTATTAAAATATATTTTTATTTAATAAAATTGATGAAATTGCAATTAACATGTTATATTTATATATCAATGTTTATTAATGTAATACCAGTAAATTATGAAGTTTAAATATTATCTCAATTCAAGGTTGAATATATCCATAAAACATTAATATTTTATTTAAATGATGAAATAAGTATATAGATTGTGAGATAAACTTATATAAGCTATGATTAATATACGAATCCAATAATTCTAGAGGTTGTACGCTATAAGTAGTTTGCGTCCCTAAATATAATAATACGACTGAGAGGTGACAGTGACACTCTTAATTATGGGAGCCTTTTGGCTCGTATTGTCCACAATCCGGCACCACACCTCCACCGACCACCACCAATACCATAGTGCTTTGACTGTCCAATATTGGTCCCTACCAGGCTACCAAGTAGCAAACACCATAGTGTTTTGGCCTTCCTATCCCAAGCAAAAAATGATGTTCTCTTTGTAATGAAAATACATACTTATTAAACTATTTTCTTTCGAATTTAATATGTTTATATTTATTTTCCAGTGCTTAAAAAAGATTTTTTCCGATATTTCGTTATTAAATCAAGTTTGGATTTTTTTTTTTTATTTTTTACAACAAAAGATCAGCTCATATGAGCCAATTAGAAAAAGATGTACGCGCTTGGCATACCAAAGAATCCGCACTTATATTTGTATTTCGTGAAACTAAAAATAAAAAGAAAGAAAAAACTCCTCCCTGTTAATCTTGATATCGTCGAGGTAGGTCGAGAAAGCTGATCAGTTTAGAGGAGAAGACACCATCTTCACCAAGTCTGAACAATCTGTAACGCTACATCCTGGTAGTCATGTCCAATCATGCACCACATAGTCCAAAAGAAAACTTCTACTTCAGCATGTAAAGGGGAAAGACTTCGTCGGAAATTGGTGGCTCCCCTCATCGCTAACGAATCTTGAAAAGAAGAACAAACTAATCCTACACCTGCAAAAGCATCACTTGCTTTCCAAGATCCATGTACAAAGCACCGATAACCTGAAAAAACAACAAGAAGGGGGTTTGTGGGTCCCTTCATCGAGCATTAGAGGCGATAGGGAGTGGGGAATGATCCTCATCCTCAACCTCTACCTGTGCCTGCAGCCAGGTAGAAGCCTCCCCTATCGCTAACCGTACTACTTCATCTGGCTGTTCCATTTGATTCTCGAAAAATCAAGCATTTCTCGCTTTCCAAATATAAGTTTCGAACTTTTAATTAATTTTTTTTTATTTTACTTATGTAAATCGTTGTAATAACCAAAAAACACAAAACCTTGTTTAATTGAGACACAGTTAATGTAAATTTTTATTTTGGTAGTTAAAATCCTATCCTCTATATAATAAAACGGAAGTACACAAATTTTTTCTGTAGATTATATAATATGGGTTATAAAATTAATTATTTGATATTTGATAGGTTATAGGTTATATGGGTTGTAACCATTAATTAAATCTCGATTTAAGTTCTTCTTAAAAAGGATATCAAAAAAATATCATCAAATCTCCAAAGAATATTTAATTAACCATATATAGGTAACAAAATCTCAAAACTTAATCACTCTTCCGTGGATTAAGAGTGATTTCCGATTATACTTATTTTTACAGGGTAACAAAATCCCAGCAGGGTGAAGAAGAAGGATGTTACGAAATTTAAGAAAATTCTCACAAAAGGGGATTGGAAAATCATTGAGAAATTTTCAGTCACCAAGGTGCTAGAGCACGGGTTGATTTTAATCACTAGATTTTAGCCATGTACGAGCATAAGTACGGTTATAGACAACCACATATTTTTCAAAAAACATTTTTAAACAATCACATAAATTATATTTTATATAAAAAAATGCAATAGAAATAAAATGAATTTCAACCCGTGCTCTAGCACGGGTCCTAATCAGTTTTATTTTTAAAAATTGTTATTGAAAACCAACACAAAACCACGTTTAATTGGAATCTTATTATATAAAGTTTGGTTCTCAAAGTTAGTAACTCACCAGATCGTTACACATGTTAGTTTTAACGATCAGAGATCAAAGTTAAAAATTCACCAGATCGTGACATGTGTCAGTTTTAACGATTAAATATCCAAGTTAGTAACTCATCAGATCGTGATATGTGTCAATTTTAACGATGAAAAATCACATATCAAAGTTAGTAACTCTTTAGATCATGACACGTGTCAATTTTAACAATCATAAATCACAATTTTCAAGTTTGGTAAAACGATGCATAAGATAATTGTAATCTTATTATATTTAAAAATTTTTGTTAATCCTAAAATGAAAAAGATTGTAAATACACTCTCTCTATAAGCAAAGAGATTATGACATATTTTTCACCAATTAAAATAATTTCGACTAGCTTTGTTTTTCTTGGTAAAATTTTCTTATTTGTTTTTTATTAACCTTTTGTTTGACACATCATTGTTCTTGAACAAGTCTCGAAAGCAATTTGTTTGTTGTCTAATCGAAGCAACTATATAAAAAGATTCTTAAATATTACCACATGTTTTCGTCGTTGTTTCTTTGAATTTTGTTTCGTTTCTCAATTTCATAGAGAGTGTTAACAAAGTTTCTTATGCATACTACGCAATTTTTGACTTTGAAGTGTTAACAAAGTTTCTTATGCATAATAACTAAGGTTTTTGGGATTAAAAAATTTCTCACGCTGTTATTATTATTTCTATTAATTTGCAGGACAGGTAGCATAAAAAAAGATGAATACACAAATGCAAGATAACAACAGAGATTATATAACACTAGATTAACTAAACAGAAAGCGTTCTTATTGTCCAACGATAGTACGTCTTACAAGAAAGTGGGAAGCTATAAATTTTTTCAAAAAACAATGAGCTCATTAGAATATTTTTTTTCATAAAATAAAAAAGGAAAATATACAGAAAATTGTTAATTCTAAAAAATGTAAATACTCACTTCTATATAAACATAGATCGTCTCATTTCATTTAACATAATAATTTATTCAAAAATATTGCTTTCAATTTTGTTATATTGGTCAAACTTTTTTAATAGGAAGACAAATTTTCCTTATTTTTTTAAACAAAAATATACTAGTACTTTCTTATTTTTTCAGTTTGGAATAGGTAAGATTATTCTGTTGACTAGAAAAAAATGGAAGATTAATATATGCATCTTCTTTTTCTAATACTGTATTTTAAAATTTATTGTCGTAGTATTAGATTGTTTTATTTAATTTATATTTTCATCTTTGAATTATTTGAGATTCATATATTATCGTGCTTATAATTTTCTTTATTTCATTAATTATGTCAAATTAATTTTCTTCTAATTTTTCAACCTTGATTGGTTGGTCATAGACATTTTTTTTTGCACAAACATAATTGTTACCATTTGTTCAATCTCAAAAGGAGATAAAGAGGAGACAGTCATCAACCTAATGGTTGGATAAAATAGGCTAATCAAACACAAGCCTACAACAAACATAGATTGGAAAAACATAAATCGTTGTTGATAGATCTATAAGAGCTTGAAGACAAATGCTACATCATGGTATGTCAAAGAAACTTCCATGAATACATTGGGAAATTTAACATTAGTTACTATCAAAAGATTTTGTGACGTTGGAAAAAGGGTCTTTAGTTTCATTGGTTGTTGGAGCAAGCCACTTTGAGTAGCTAAAAGACGTAAACATGTGCTCTCCACACAGGAAGAGGGCAGAGCCAAAATTCTCTATGTGGTGGAGGAGGTTGGACGCAAGGTTATCTCCGCAAGGGAGGAAGATGGGAGAGGTTGGACGCAAGGTTATCTTCCCAACGGAGCAAGGGAGAGCGAAGGTTCTCTCCATGGTGGAGGAGGTTGGATGCAAGGTTTTCTTTATAAGGGAGGAGGGCAGAACCGAGGTTCTCTCTATAGTTAGTCATACACTATTGTGATGTAATTTTTTTTTTATTCAAAATGTTTGTTGAGCCAACAATTTTAGTGATTAAAAAAACTATGCAAATGAATGTAAATAGACATATAATAGTTGGCTTAATTGGTTCATATATAGACATTTTCTATGTGGTGGTAAATAATATATTTGTAACATACAATATACCTAGGTGTAAAAAATTCAATTTTAATAGTAACATACATAAAAAATGTATATATGGATATAAATCAGTGTATTATAGCAAACTTTTTTTTTCTATATAAATAATGTACAATAAATTTAATATATTTTTATTAAATTTTATTTTATTCACAAAATTTTAAATCCGGACATCGGACGGATCTTTATCTAGTTTAAATCTAAAGTTCTCATAAAATTTAAAGTCTTGACAATATAATCAAACTATTCAGATTTTTTTTTCTCTTCCTTTTCAGTTTTCTTACTTTATAATCGAATTAAAATAAAAGGTATATAAAATTCTCCAATCTTCACAAATCAAATAATTGATCACCTCATTTCCACGGAACCATACAAATATAACACACCAATCCGAATCATTTTTTCATAAGTCTTTAACTATTTTTTTTTTTTTTTTTTTTTTTT
>NC_025693.1:18124210-18128041 GCF_000633955.1 Camelina sativa
AAACAAGAGAGATCTCATGCTTAGATCAACCATGGTCAAGCACTCACCTCAAGAACAGGAAGATTGGATTGAGAAACGTGGAAAACAACACCTCCAGAAGCTCCCCCTTCGTTTCCAGCAACAGATAACCCTCATACAGCTTCAAATCTCTCCAAAACTCCAAGAACAAGCCCAGAAAATCTCAGAAACGTTTTCCTCTCTTTTCTCTCTTTGTTTTCACTCAACGGCGACAAATGAGACTTTCTGAAACCCTTCTTTCGTCCCAGACACTTAACACACATTTAGGGTTTTAAATCAAACCAAACCGAACCAATTCGGCAATTAAATCAAACCCGACCAAACCGGAAAAACATGGTGTCGATCGATGCCACCAAGGGTGTCGATCGACACCCACACCAAAAATACACAAATTGGTTCGCGGGCGTTACAATTCTCCCCCACCAATATGGATTCGTCCCCGAATCCCGCAATACCGTCCATCTGCCAAGGACCTCCGTGCCACCGTCTGCACGGCCCGCACGTCCCCAGACCGGACTAAACACCGTCAGCCAAGGTTTCCCGTGCCACTGTCGCAACAGCCCGCACACCTCCGACTGACCCTCGAGGTCTCCCTCTAGCCAATATACTCGCATCATAAACACTATTTGCTCACAACTCAGTGCTTCCCCCGTCCGTGGTCGCAACCATCGAATCATGCCGGCTCGCTATCAGGCTAACCGCCTTAAGCTACGGCATCCAGGAAGTCACTCACACACACACACTCCCCCCGCTCTCAGGTCGCAACCTTCGAGTCATACCGGCTCACTGCCAGGCCACAGCCTACAGCTACGGTATCCAGGGAGTCTCACGCGCCCACTCCCCCCGCTCTCGGGTCGCAACCCTCGAGACATACCGGCTCACTGCCGAGCCGCGGCTCACAGCTACGGTATCCAGGGAGCCTCACATATCCCGCTCTTGGGTCGTCACCCTCAAGCGCGCTCTCGGATCGTCATCCGAAGCAACATACCACTCCCACTCTCTGGCCACAAAGTCCATCGAGCTATCGGTATCACGTGAGTTAGGCTCGCACGGCCTTGAGCAAAAACAAACACTGATGCCAACGAGTATCTCCCGGCTAGATCTACCTCACATTTCCACAAAACATTCCCATTTTAGAAACTTTCTATTTATGGAAACCTTCCTTTTGTGGAAACTTTCTATTTATGGAAACTTTCCAAAAATAGAAACCCGAGCTATTTCTCTTTTCCCATGACAACAACAGTCAAACATAAAGAAAAATACTCATCTTATTAATCTCAAAAATGTCATAATCGTTACAATCTCAACGAAATTACATCAGAAAAACCAAAAATACAACAACCGGAGCCAACAACCCGCATCCCGAGCACCACCTCATCTTGATACTTAGTCGCACAACCAACCACCCCTAAGCGACCAAATATCAAGAGAGATGGGCTGGAATACTCCGTACCCGCTCCAGCCACGGACTACAACTCGGACCCGGCTAGACAAGCTCAAGTCGCGGTCTGCTTCTCAAACCACTTCTTAAACCTTGCCTTCATCCTCGCCTCGGGCTCCCAAGTCTGCTCCTCTACTCCGTCACAGTCCCACAGGACTCTCATCAAAGGAATCTTCTTCTTCCGAAGTTCCTTGACTCTCCTCTCGAGCACCCTCACTGGTCTCGCCTCCAAAGTCATGTTAGGCTGAAGATCCTCAGGAATCTTAGCCAACAACTGATCACCCTCGTGAAGACACTTCCTCAGCATCGACACATGAAATACCTTGTGGAACGCACGCATAACCTCAGGCAACTCCAACCGGTATGCCACTGGTCCCACCCGCTCAACCACTCTGAACGGACCCATGTACCTCGGACTCAACTTAGTCTCTGTCAATGACCTGTTCGGACCCCGCAACATGGCCATCTTGAGGTACACTCTATCACCAACCTGAAACTCAAGATCCTTTCTCCTCTTATCAGCATAGCTCTTCTGCCGATCCTGAGCCTCCTTCATGTTCAGCCTCAAAACCCGAATCTTCTCCGAGGTCTCCTGAACAAAATCTGCACCAAATATGCTCCTCTCCCCCACCTGAGTCCAACATAAAGGTGTACGACACGGCCTCCCATACAGGGCCTCATAAGGAGCCATCCCAATACTAGCCTGGTAGCTGTTGTTATAAGCAAACTCCACCAAACTCAAGTGATCTGCCCAATGACCACCCCAATCCAGCACACACATCCTCAATAAATCCTCCAAAATCTGGATCGTCCTCTCTGACTGACCGTCCGTCTGAGGATGATAGGCTGTACTCATATGCACCTTCGTGCCCAACTCTGCCTGAAACGCCCTCCAGAACACCGAAGTGAACTTGGAATCTCTATCAGACACAATACTAACAGGCACACCATGCAATCTGACTATCTCCCTCACATACTTCTTGGCCAAAACCGCTGCTCCATCAGTTTTCTTGATGGCCAGAAAATGTGCAGACTTAGTCAAACGGTCCACAATGACCCAAATAGCATCAAACGTCCTCGACACAGGTAAACCTACCACGAAGTCCATCGTGATCAAATCCCACTTCCACTCTGGAATGGGTAAACTCTGTAACAAACCACCAGGAACCTGATGCTCCGCCTTCACCAGCTGGCAAGTATCACACTTCGCCACCCAGTCAGCTACGTCCTTCTTCATCCCGACCCAGTGATAGTACCGCTTGAGGTCACGGTACATCTTGGTCGCTCCTGGATGAATAGAGAACTTGCTCGAATGAGCCTCTCTCAGTATCTCCTGCCTCAAATCCTCACCCTTGGGCACACAGATCCGACCATGCACAAGGATAGTACCATTAGCAGAAACCTGATACTCTGCACCCGCAGCCTTAGAGGCATTCACCAGCCCCTCATCACTCTCCTGAGCTAACCTCACTCTGCTCAACAAATCTGCTCTATCAACTGCCTCCAAACCCAAAGGTTCTTGTGAGATAGCACACAAACTCAATGCACTAATCTCACCTACCAACACCTCCATATCCTGCTCCTGAGCCGAAGCCACCCGCTTCCGACTCAAGGCATCTGCAACCAGATTAGCTTTACCAGGATGGTAAGCTATGTCCAAATCATAATCCGCTACTAACTCCATCCAACGCCTCTGCCTCAAATTCAGCTCAGGCTGAGTAAAAATGTACTTCAGACTCTTGTGATCTGTAAATACCTGTACCTTCCCACCATACAGATAGGATCTCCAAATCTTAAGAGCAAAGATCACTGCTGCCATCTCCAAATCATGAGTAGGATAATTAGCTTCATGCTTTTGCAACTGCTGCGAAGCATAAGCTATAACCTTTCCCTGCTGCATAAGTACACAACCCAACCCCACTCTAGAAGCATCTGTATACACAACATAAGGCTCGTCCTGCTCAGGCAATGCTAACACCGGCGTGGTAGTCAACATCTGCTTGAGACTTGCAAAACTTGCCTCACACTCTGGTGACCACACAAACGGGACATCCTTCCCTGTAAGCTTAGTCATCGGCTGAGCCATACTCGCAAAACCCCGAACAAACCTCCTGTAGTAACCTGCTAACCCCAGGAAACTCCGAATCTCAGTGGCACTCTGCGGCCTCGGCCACTCCCTGATGGACTGAATCTTCTCTGGATCCACTGAAACTCCCTCAGCTGAAACAATATGACCCAAGAACCCCATCTCACGCTGCCAGAAACTGCACTTACTCAGCTTAGCAAACAACTTCTGCTCCCGCAGCTTCTCCAACACTGCTCTCAGATGTACTGCATGCTCCTCAGGACTCTTAGAATATACCAGGATGTCG
>NC_025693.1:18128360-18132427 GCF_000633955.1 Camelina sativa
GGCCACTCCCTGATGGACTGAATCTTCTCTGGATCCACTGAAACTCCCTCAGCTGAAACAATATGACCCAAGAACCCCATCTCACGCTGCCAGAAACTGCACTTACTCAGCTTAGCAAACAACTTCTGCTCCCGCAGCTTCTCCAACACTGCTCTCAGATGTACTGCATCCTCCTCAGGACTCTTAGAATACACCAGAATGTCGTCGATGAAAATGATGACTGACACGTCCAGAAACTCCTGGAACACGCTGTTCATCAACCTCATAAACGCAGCTGGCGCGTTTGTCAACCCAAACGGCATCACCACAAACTCATAGTGCCCATATCTCGTCCTGAAGGCTGTCTTCCTCACATCTGCCTCATGAATAGGGATCTGATGATAACCTGAAGCCAAGTCGATCTTGGAGAACCAAGTAGCACCCCTCAACTGATCCAACAACTCATCAATCCTCGGGAGAGGGTACTTGTTCTTCACAGTAACTCGGTTCAAACCCCGGTAGTCAATACACAACCGAAAACTCCCATCCTTCTTCTTAACAAACAACACCGGAGCTCCCCACGGTGAACAACTAGGACGGATAAAACCCTTGCCCAACAAATCCTCCAGCTGCTTCTTCAGCTCTGCCATCTCTGCTGGAGCCATCCTGTAAGGAGCCTTGGATAACGGCATCGTCCCCGGTTCCAGCTCAATGGTAAAAGGATCCGACCGAGATGGTGGTAATCCCTGCAATGACTGGAACACATCCTCAAAGTCCTCCACAACCGGAATACCGCTAACCGTAGACTTCCCCACTGACTCTGGCATAGATATAGTAACCAGATAGGCCTCACGGCCCTTCTCGATCATCTTCCCTGCCTGAACGGCTGAGATCACGAGACTCCCCGAAGTCGGTCTAATACCCTGAAAAACCAACTTCCCTCCTGGACGCTCAAACTCCACTCTACCCCGATAGCAATCCAAATGCACCTTATACCGATGCAACCAATCCATACCAAGAATGACGTCATACAACTCCACTGGACTGATAAGCAAATCCGCTGGCCACGACTCTCCTGCGATCTGAATATCAACTCCTCCAGCTCGTCCAATAACCCTCAGAAACTTGCCTCCAGCAACTCTGACAACTCCTGAACGCTCTCCAGAATCCCCTCTGATCCCCGCACTCACGGCACACTCCGGAGTAATGAAGCTATGAGAAGCTCCAGAATCAAACATAACATGGGACTTAAACCCGCCCACCAACAAGGTCCCTACACAAATCTCATGTGTTGAGAACCTAACACTTGACCACAAGCAAAAACAAATATAATCTGAACTATTGAATTGACTAAGTTCGAATCTCAGAAGTTATACCTGTGATCGCTCCTGCACTAGTGCCACCGGGCTCCTGGGTCGAGTACACCTGAGTCGTCGGCTCAATCCAACCCACCGGCTGCACACCGTGCTGCACACCCTGCTGCACCCCTGGCTGAGCTCCAGCCTGCAACACTGCTACTGCCCTCTGCTGCAACTTGGGACAACGAGGCTTGATATGCCCCGTCTCTCTGCAGTAGTAACACACTCGAGTATCGGTCCGCGGCTCCGTCACCGCCCGCTGCTCTGTCACTGCCCGCTGCTCACCTCTCTGTGGACAGCTAGTCACCTTGTGGTCCCTACTACCACACCCAAAGCATCTCGCACCCCCGTGCCTCGACCTCTGCATAGCATCAAACTTCCGCTTCTGCCCTTGCGCAGGCTTGCCGCCCTTGCTAGGAACAGAAGACGGCTGAGACTGCTGAGACTGCTGTGGCTGCACTGAAGAACCGACCACAACCACCTGTGACCTCAAATCATCCTCTATCCCAGCTGCAACCTCAACCAACTCCGCTCTCGTAGCATAACTCCTCACTCTACACCGAGTCCTCAAATCATCCCGCAGAGCCAACAAAAACCTCCGCACCTGAGCCGCCTCTGGCTCCCATGCCCTGCCTGCATACCCTACAAGCCGACTGAACTCTGCATCCAGCTCCCGCACTGTACGGTTCCCCTGAGTCAGACCCAAGAACCGTGCCTCCATACGATCAAGTGCCTCCTGAGGAAAATACTTGGAGTTAAACTCCCCCACAAAATCTCCCCAAGACATACCCCTCTGCACCCTCCGTGCTGTCACCGACCTCCACCACACACGAGCATCTCCTGACAAGTAAAACACTGCCAGATCCACCCTGTACCGGTCGGGACACCTAAGCGAAAGGAAAATATCCTCCATCCGCTCTCTCCACTCATCCGCTACACTCGGATCGGTACTTCCTGAGAAATACCCTGCTCCCACATGCCGCAGCTGCTCCATCATCCGCACATACTGAGCATCCACTACCTCGGCCCCCGGCTGCACACCTGCCTGCAAACCCGCTGCAGGCTGCACCACTGGAACCTGTCCACCACCCACTGGCGGCACTACTGGATCCTGCCCACCAACCACTGGCGGCACAACTGCTGGAAGTCGCTGCAAAGCCTGAGCTACCTGAGCTAGCAAGTCCATCAAGACATCCTCCCTGCCTGGAGCACCTCCCGCTGCAACCCCCACACCCGGGGCAACACCGTGACCGACACCGGGCCCATCCGCCCTGCCGTCACCCAAACCAGCCTGGTCTCCAGACACACTAGGATGAACCTGTGACTCCGCCACCTCCTCACTGGCCATGCTCTGGGTCACACTCACACTGGCCTCAGGAACCTGACCTCGTCCCCGACCCCGACCACGACCACGCCCACGACCACGACCGCGACCAACAGCATCCTCACCCCTAACCATCTGTATCATCCAAGAACAGAAGGCTAAGCAAACAATAATTCTAATACACAAGAAACACAACTTACCGTGGAATCACAATCAGGCTCGAAGAGGATGTTCTAGGACTTCATGCCACACACAATTGCCAATCACACAATCAATTATAGCATGTAATCCTAAACATCAACAGCAAAAGCACAATGAACCCTAGACCTAGAACCGTAAGGGCTCTGATACCAAATTGAAACAACCCTTCCCGTTTTTTTTTTTTAATACCTTAATTTACTAGTGGTCCCATACCCACTAACATCCTAACATCAATCAATAACCGCGGATAATCAAATAAAACAAATTCCATTAAACCAAAAGAATTCCAACATTCAAATCCAATAACCAATAACATCAATCAAATAAAGAGATAACCAACAACTAACATCCTACAATGTTCCTTTGACTTAATCTAGCAACCTAACAACAGCTAGACCACAATCAATCAAGTCTCTAGAACATCCTCCTCCTCATAGCCCTTGATTCCACGATCACACTTTTCCTTTACCTGCACACCACAAACAACAATTGAGATGCGTAAGTATTATCATAAATACTTAGTGAGGCCATCCTCCCATCTACTGGGTTATACACACAAGCAGATGAGACCCTCAAGTTCAAGCAAAACAAACAACACACAACAATACATCAAACCAGAAAAACAAGTCTCGGATAAGACTAGTGTCGACCGATGCCAAACGATGTCGATCGATGCTACAACAAAGGTGTCGACCGATGCCAAACAGTGTCGACCGATGCCCCTCAAAATGGTGTCGACCGATGCTCTTGAGTGTCGATCGATGCCTCCTCTGCAATCACGATCTGCGCAAATCCGAAAGTCGAACTCTCCTCCCAAATCATCTCAAAGGTAGACAAGCAGGTTGCCCCATGTGAGATCAAGGTTTGTTGAGAGGTCTTCCATGAGTAGCTCAAAGGTAGACAAGCTTGTCATAGTCAAATCTAGACTTAATGACGTTGAAAAGGTGTTCTTAGCGAACGGTTGGAAGACTATGGTTTTGTAGTCAGGACAATGTTGCTTTACCAAACAAAGCATAAAGATTGGATCATATCGATGATTCGCACTAAACATTAGATGGTCTTGGATCGGAGTGGTAGGAGTGGGACGGAAAGGATGCTTTAAATCATCAGATGACCAGCTTAAGTGATACTCGTCAATGAGCATAAAATCAGAGCCAAGTTTATCACTAGTGCTAGAACAGATCGAGATACATGAACTAGGGAAC
>NC_025693.1:18133749-18156614 GCF_000633955.1 Camelina sativa
AGCCGGTGACCTCGGTTTGGGTCGGCGATGGAACCTAGGTCTACTGGGGAGAATCCTAGTTCTGCTTGAAATAACCACGGTGAGGAGAGAGTACGGTTGGTGTCCGAGCTTTGAGGAGAGGTTCTCTCCAGTGAGTAGCAGATCGGCGGACACAGACGGTTTTCGCTGGTGTGATTAGAGATAGTTTTTATTAGGGTTTGGGGAGGATTAAAAAAGATAACAAATTGGGGAAAAAATTTAAACAGAGCTACACTAGAGAAAACAGAGAAAAACTGAAGGAGAGATTGATCGATTTTGTCCCGACGCTGGCGGCCGAAGGCCTCACCGGCGCCGGGTAGCTTGGTTGCGGGGAGTGTCTTGATAACCGTGTCTGTGTCCTTCTTCCTGTAATTTATTTGTTTAAAATGCAAGTCTTTAACTATCTCCGATCATTAAGAAGAAAATAAAAATCAAGACATATTATTTTATTGTTACAAAAAAAGAAGAAGAATACAAATATGTAAATTCCAAAAAAGAAAAGATACGAATCAATTCTTAGTGGTGGTTTTGGTATACTTGTCTTTAACCCAATTAAAACCCAAAGACGTTCCTATCTTCACCTTCTTCAACCCCGAACTCGCAACCGCTTTAGTCTTCTCTAATCCAGCCCCCACTTTCTCTTTGTATTTCCCCGACGCGCCTCCGCCGTCCGTTGTTTTTCCCGACGATTGATTGCTGTTGTCCCATTGATCGGCCCAAGAATTTTTCTCCATATTGTATGAATAATAGAGAGAGAGAGAGAAAAAAAAAGATTTGATTAGGTGAGACAATGTATATATATAATTAACATCGTGATTAATAACAAAGCCACACGTTTTATAGGGTTTGGTTTGGTTAGATAGAGAAGTAATTATAATGTTTACAAATTGGTTAACAAATTAAAATCTAATCTTTGACCAAAAATAAAGATAATAAATCTAAATTATTGGTGACGTTGGTGTGCATTAAATTAAAAGTACCATAGAAGAAGTAAATATTCTCTATTTAGATTTCGTGTATATGTAATTATCTTTTACATTAAGTATTTAATTAATGCAATTCTTTTGTGGTATCTTTTGATTGTTTGACTTTCTGGAGTCTATNAGTTTATTAAAAGTCTTGCCAATATAATCAAACTATTCAGATTTTTGTTTCTCTTCCTTACCTTTGTTAATCGAATTAAAATAAAAGGTATATTCTACCCAAAAAAAAAACGTATATAAAATTCTCCAATCTTCACAAATCAAACAATTGATCACCTCATTTCCACGGAACCATAAAATATATAACACACCAATCCGAATCAATTTTTCATAAGTCTTTAAATATCTCCGATCATTAAGAAGAAAATAAGAATCAAGACATATTATTTTATTGTTACAAAAAATAAAGAAGAAGACAAATATGTAAATTCCAAAAAAGAAAAAGATACGGAATCAATTCTTAGTGGTGGTTTTGGTATACTTGTCTTTAACCCAATTAAAACCCAAAGACGTTCCTATCTTCACCTTCTTCAACCCCGAACTCGCAACCGCTTTAGTCTTCTCTAATCCAGCCCCCACTTTCTCTTTGTATTTCCCCGACGCGCCTCCGCCGTCCGTTGTTTTTCCCGACGATTGATTGCTGTTGTCCCATTGATCGGCCCAAGAATTTTTCTCCATATTGTATGAATAATAGAGAGAGAGAGAGAAAAAAAAAGATTTGATTAGGTGAGACAATGTATATATATAATTAACATCGTGATTAATAACAAAGCCACACGTTTTATAGGGTTTGGTTTGGTTAGATAGAGAAGTAATTATAATGTTTACAAATTGGTTAACAAATTAAAATCTAATCTTTGACCAAAAATAAAGATAATAAATCTAAATTATTGGTGACGTTGGTGTGCATTAAATTAAAAGTACCATAGAAGAAGTAAATATTCTCTATTTAGATTTCGTGTATATGTAATTATCTTTTACATTAAGTATTTAATTAATGCAATTCTTTTGTGGTATCTTTTGATTGTTTGACTTTCTGGAGTCTATTCCTCTTTAGAATTTAGTTTTGACTTCTTCGGTAAATGCAGTAAATCCCTTTTTCTACAAATTTGTTTCCAGATTAGCAAAAACCCAACTTTATCTACACGTCACTAATTAGGGGGCCGGTTAAGTAAAAACTGTGGGCCTCTCATCAAACATCCCATTATGGATAGTTAGGTTTGCTAGTTGCTACTACAGATGGGTTTCAATTTGATAGGTTTACATGGATAGTTATGGTTAATCAGGCAAACCAGGCCTGGTCTAGTTCGGTTCAAAATCTGCGAGGTCGACAAATTTTTTGTCCGGTCCCCATGTCAATCAATATGTTTCTAACAAAGCTATTCAAATGAAAAAAGATTAATACCTGTTGGTGTCGGGTTTCGCGAATTAACGGCCCAACCCATAAGCCCACTAAGGAGCAAATGTCAACCTGGCAAGTGGGCTTGACAAAGGCCCATAAGGAGAGCTCGAGCCAGAGGGCGAGGTCAACCAGGAGAACAGCTCGGAATTTCGTAGTCAAGATTGTGGGCGAGAATACAGGAGGAGATTGAGGAGAAGTCTTGTTGAGGATCGAGTTTAAATATTAGGCTTGGGTAGAATGTTCGAGATATGTAATATTAAGCAAGACGATACAGAAAATCAATATAAGAAATCCAGTTCGTTGTTCTTCATTGTTCTTGTCGATTTGTACCGAAAGTCTGCCCAGATCATATTTTTCAATCTCTTATTCTTAATTGTTGTTTCTGACTCCAACAATTTGGCGCCGCCTGTGGGGACTTAGGTCTTTCTATCCTCGAAAATCGACTTCTTTGAAGAAATCAAGGCGAAATGGATCCATCCACAGCTAGTACGACCGTGCCAGAAACCGCTTCACCAGCGACAAACCACAGGTCAATCCCCAACAGCGCTCCTTCTCAGGACGCGCACGTTCCAGCCCAGTCCGATCACGAGGTCTCGAATCCAATTAGACCCGGGACAGGCCCGTCACTCGATGACGATCACGCACCAAACGAGAACATCTCGGGCGGCTCGGGTCTCAAACATCACAGATCCGTTGCGGCTCAGGATCTCGGTAGCACGAACCCAGGGGTCTCCGTCGGAATTACTCCCACGATCCCCGCGATCCCAATGGGAAACAGAAATCAGTTCCGGGTGTGGATTCGGTCAGAGAATAACGGAACGAACCGACCCGGACAGCGTCAAGCGCTGCTGTCCTCTGTCGGAAATCCCGGTGGGAACGATCTTTCCGAGATTTGAGGAATGCTTGCCGTCTTGATCGACAAGACTCAAAGACAAGATGCGACAAACCGGGCCCTCATGAACAGGATTGAACGACACGAGCAAGAACTCGCGTCTCGCGCAAATCCCAACCTCAACCGGGGCACCACTTATCCTTTGGGGATAGTTTTAACCGATCCCATGGAAAGGGCAATACCTCGGACTCGTCTCGATTTCGAGGCGGTCCACGTCACCCCACCCGGGATCATAACGCTGCCCGTGTTCGCGCCCTCAGAAAATAACGGGGTTCCGAGCTCGTCAGCCCTAAATGGTAACGCGAGCTCACGACCTGATGAGCACCCCTCAGCCGGGTATGTCGGATCAGTCGAGCACATCATCGACACCCCAGGTGCTCCTGAGAACTCCTCAACCAGATTGAATCCGGCTTTGACCGAGGAATTCGGAAGCGGGGCACTACGGGCGACGTCGATCGATGCTCTCGGTCTCACCGGACCCCTGAGGAGCGATGCAATCAGCACTCAGTTCCTCACCAAATACATAAATAAAGCAAATGCCGAGATGGCTCAAATCCGCTCTAAGGTGCATTTAGCCACGAGCAATCCGCTTTGTGTCATCCCCGAAATGAGGCGCACCCCGTTCACCGACCAAATAGCAAAAGTTTACCTTCGCGACATGGGTAAGCTTCGCCTTCCCGAATACGCAGGTGCGTCGGACCCCGGAGCACACCTCCGAGCTTTCAGACTTGCAATAACCAAAGCTTACCTCACCGATGACGAGTGTGAAGCCGGTTACTGCCGCTACTTTGCCGTAAATTTAGTAGAACCGGCATTAGAGTGGTTCGCTTCTTTGGAATCTAATTCCATCGATAGCTTCGACCAACTCGCCTCAGCATTCTTGAAACAATATTCGGTCTTCTTCCAAGCTATGGTGACCGAATCAGATCTTTGGCTTCTAGTCCAAGAAAAGGACGAACCGCTCTGCGAGTACATCAATCGCTTCAAGTCAACCAAAGCCAGGATAACCAACTTGAATGACGAGGTCGCCCTAGCGGCCCTTCGGCATGGCCTATGGTATACTTCAAAATCCCGAGAGGAGCTCACCGTCCGACAACCACCGTCGCTCGATGATACGCTCCACAGGTCAATTAATTTTGCCCGAGCCGAGGAAGAGCGAGCCGCCATGGCCGAGATCCATAAGTCGGCAAAGGCACCATTCAACCCTTCCAAAAAGACTTTCCGGAAGGAACCATTAGAGTCCGGTCTACATGCTTTCGCGGTTGATTCGGCGCCGAGGACCAAGAACCCGAACTTTGACCCCGAGAAGTTCTGTAAGTATTACAAAATACGAGGTGACTCGACCGAAGAGTACAGAACTGTGGGACGCTTCCTCGCACGAAAGCATGAAGCAAGAGAGCTCGGAGAAATCGACCTCGAGAAAGAGGGAGAAAAGGCGAGAGAAGCCAATGCGAACAACGAGGAAGCCCCCGCAAAAAGTGAAAGAACCGATGAGGACGAGGGGTCTTCCCCCCCCCCAGCCCCAAAGAAACGTATTGACCTGGTTTTCAAAGGGCTTTCCCTTTGCCGCACCTCCCCCGGATCGGTCTTTACCCCACCTCCGGCACCCCGGAAGCTCGCAAGTCTCCGCCCGATCATCTCCCGATGCTTCAGAGACTCCGACCCGATCCATAGGGTTGACTTTATCACGGAAGGGTCTTCCTTGTGTCGTAACTCAGTGAATTTGATCAAAGCGTACTAGCGCAGGGTCGAAAGTTACCACCGGGAGCGGAAACCCCGCTCTGACCCGGACTTTGAGATCACCTTCAGGGTAAGCGAGACCGCTGATCTGGATAAGCCGCACGACGACGCTCTAATAGTGAGATTAGACGTCGGAGGATGCGAGCTCTCGCGAATAATTATCGATACTGGGAGCTCCGTCGATCTCTTATTTTACGACGCCTTTAAACGGATGGGCTACCCCAACTCCAAGCTGAAAGGGGCCAAAACCCCAATGCGTCAAGTTCCCATCTCGGGGTGGGATTGCAACCATTTACGGTAGTCAACACACCTCAAGACAATATTACAAAGGCGGCTACGACTTAATCGAGAACTCCGCACAATAGCAATTAATGATCGCTGACGAACTCGAGGCTCGTCAGCTTGTTAGACGCACAGATCCCGCCTTGCGCGGACCCATAATAACCAAGGTTGATCAAGTCTCGATCATGGAAGGACATCATGATCGATGCGTCGGGATCGGGGCCGACCTTAAAACCAGTACAAGAAACAACTTGATCCAATTCTTGGGTCAGAACCACGACACCTTCGCTTGGTCCTCTTCGGACATGAAGGGAATTGACATTAGCCTTACATCTCATCAGCTTAACGTCGGCCCCACCTACAAACCAATAAAATAGAAGCGTCGCAAGCTCGGTCCCGAAAGGGCGAAAGCGATAAACGACGAAGTTGACCGACTGCTGAAGATAGGGTCTATCCGCGAGGTCTAGTACGCCGAATGGCTAGCTAACCCCATGGTAGTCAAAAAGAAAAACGGGAAATAGCGAATTTGCATCGACTTCAAATACCTTAACAATGCTTGTCCAAAGGACAACTACCCTCTTCCTCATATCGACCAATTGGTCGAGGCAACCGCCGAGCATGAGGTTTTCTCCTTTATGGACGCCTTCTCGGGGTATAATCAGATTCTGATGGTCGAGGCAACCGCTTTTATTACAGACTGGGGCACTTACTGCTACAAAGTAATACCTTTCAGGCTTAAAGATGCAGGTGCAACCTACCAGCGTTTAGTCAACAAGATTATCACCGAACACCTTGGAAAGACCATGGAGGTGTATATTGACGATATGCTCGTCAAGTCAATGCGCAAGCAGGATCATGTCTCCCAGCTCAAAGAATGTTTCAAGATACTAAACATATACGGAATGAAACTCAACACGATCAAATGCACATTCGGAGTCCCATCCGAAGAATTCCTGGGGTATCTGGTCATGGAACGCGGGATCGAAGCGAATCCAAAACAGATCGCGACCTTCCTCGAAATGCCTTCGCCGAAAACAACTCGGGAGGCCCAAAGATTAACGGGGCGGATAGCCGCCCTAAACCGATTTATCGCGCGATCTACGGACCATTGTCTCCCATTTTATTAGTTGCTGAAAGTGTAACCGAAAATTCGAGTGAGATGACAAGTGTGAGGAAGCATTCCAAGAACTGAAAAAGTACCTCACCGAGCCCCCGTCCTATCCATGCCTACGGATGGGGAGCACGTCTTCCTCTACATTGCCGTCTCCGACTCCACGGTAAGCGGGGTATTGGTGCGAGAACATGAGGGAGAGCAGAAACCTATTTATTACGTCAGTAAGACCCTGGTTGATGCCGAAACACGGTACCCCGCCATGGAAAAACTGGACCTAGCGGTCGTGATGTCAGCCCGCAAGCTACGCCCTTATTTCCAGTCGCATACGATCGTGGTGATAACGTCCCAGCCCATTCGGACCATCCTCCACAGTCCTAGCCAATCCGGCAGACTAGCCAAATGGGCTATAGAACTCAGTGAGTACGATATTGAGTACCGACCACAGACCTGCGCTAAGGCACAACTCCTCGCTGACTTCGTTATCGAGCTCACCGCAACCAACGAACACACCAAAAACCGCTCTGAGAGATGGTCGCTATATGCGGACGGAGCGTCATCCATGCAGGGATGCAGATCGGAATCCGACTCGTATCCCCGACCAACAAAATCATGGAGCAGTCCTTCCGGCTCGGGTTTGCGGCCTCAAACAATGAGGCCGAGTACAAAGCCCTAATAGCCGGACTTCGGCTGGCATTAGGCGTGGGAGTTAAGGAGCTCGCTGCGTTCAGCGACTCACAGCTTGTAACCAGTCAATACCACAGAAATTACGTCACAAACTGTGAATGGATGGACGCCTACCTCCGAATCGTTCGGTCGATGGCCGAGCAATTCTCATCTTTCGAACTCACCAAAATTCCCCGAGGAGAGAACTCAGCCGCCGATGCCCTCGCCGTGCAGGCTTCCACCTCCGACCCCTCGGTTAAACGAGTTATACCTGTCGAAGGAATAAATGAACCAAGTATCTCTATCCCTGTTAAAGCTAAAAGCATCCACCAAGTCGAGGTCGGAACTGGCCCCGACACGGAAGGACCCGAGCAGGCACCTGACCAGGATGACGAGCTCTTAGATGATCTTACCTCCGGAGACAAGCAAGAAACAGCACCAGAAACGGATTGGCGGATCCTGATTCGTGATTATATCACGAACGAAACCACACCCAAGGACCGATGGCAAGCGCGTAAGCTCAAGGCTCAGAGCGCGAGGTTCTGCGTTATCAGCGAAAAGCTGTACAAGCGATGCATCTCCGGACCTTACCTCAGATGCGTACACGGGAACGAAACCCTCAACATCATGAAAGAGGGTCACGAGGACCCTTGTGGGAATCATTCCGGAGGGCGATCACTGGCCCTCAGAATAAAACGACCATGCTCGCGGACTGCGACAAGCACACCAAAAAGTGTGACCCTTGCCAACGTCACGCCTCCTTGATCAACCAGCCCGCTGAGCTGATGAGCTCGGTCTCCGCTCCCTACCCCTTCATGCGGTGGTCAATGAACGCTACCAGACCCCTCAAACAGTCAGGAAAGCGGCGCGTTTCTAACCTATTGGTTGTAACCGATTACTTTACTAAATGGACCGAGGCCAAATCCTACCAATCCATTAAGGGGGAACACGTGAAGGATTTCCTCTGGAAAAACGTGGTATGCCGACACGGAATCTCCTACAAAATCGTAACCGACAACGGAATGAATTTGGTATCCTCCGCGGTTCAGAAGTTTTGTGACTACTGGGGTATACGGTTAACCCCGTATACTCCCCAATATCCCCAAGGAAATGGGCCAGCTGAGGCTGCCAACAAGTTAATCCTGCACAGCCTCAAGCGTCGTTTGACCACCACAAAGTCCGGTTGGGACGCTCAGCTCCCCGGGGTTCTTTGGGCCACCCAAACTACACCGCGTGGTAGCACAGGCGAAACCGACTTCTCCCTAGCTTATGGGATCGAAGCTGTAATACCGGCAGAAATCTTCGTGGGCAGTATCCGCTGAGTTGTTTCCCCCAAAAACGAGGAGGCTAACAGCGAAGCACTACGCGATAACCTCGCCATTATCGATGAGAAAAGGGAACAAGCCTACGTGCGAGTTCAAAACTACCAGAATTCCATTGCCCGCTTCTATAACTCGAAGAGCCGACCTCCACGTTTCACCGTTGGAGACCGAGTGCTCCGTCGGATGTTCGATCACAGAAAGGAGAAGAATGGGAAGAACCCTTCCGAATCACCGAAGTCGTTTGCAATGGCGTGTATCGCCTCAAAGACGAGAGCAACGGTAAAGCCGAGCTCCAACCTTGGAACGTCATGAACCTCAAGAAATAACTGAATTACAATTTGGCTTGATCCCTTTACGGGGTACGTAGGCAGCTCGATCCCCCGAGCGCAGCCACCTCTCCAATTTAATTCACTCCACGATCTCATTCCAATAGAACGCGAGCTTTTCACCACGATCAGATTCGCTCGTGATAATTACATTACATCAACGTTCAATAACTCTTGCCGATCACACAATTAAGTGAAACTGCCTAAAAACAAAGCATACAAACAACAGTAACGTCCTCGGACATCACATGTGAATTTTGCACAACCTCGCTACCCAACTTAGGTCACTTTGAGCTTTTCGAACACGTCCTCATCAATAACGAATCCAATGCAACTCCAGTAAGCAGCGCTCAGCTACTCCACAACCTCACGTGGAAATAAATATTGTCCCGTTACCCAACTCGGAACGCTTCAAAGGACCCCGCGCTCGAGCAACGAGCTCATGATAAGATCTTCAGAGCTAACATAACGAATCCCTGGAATTCGCCATCCGCACGTCCGCCCTAGATAAACTCATATCTAATTGGACGATCGACGAGAGTAAGAAAATATATCATGGAACCTCTTGTTCTAAGTATATCCGAAAGCAAACAGAGAAAAGAAAAAGGTTTAAACGCCTCCCCAGGCAAATAACTCCAAAGTTTTGGGTAAAAGCCCCCCGAGCAAGTCAAAGCAAAAGGTTTAAAAGCCCTCCCGGGCAAATGATGCAAAGCCTAAACATAAAACACAATAAAGACGTCAAAAGCATAAATCTTCTTCCCCCGTCCCGGCCTCCGGATCCTTTGCAGCACACGCGTTGCTCCCGTGCTCGTCCAGACCACGTGGGACTCCCGTTCCGGCATCAACCTCCATAGGTGCGAGTGAATCCTCCGAAATCTGCGGAAGATCAAGCTTGCCCACTGAAAAGTCTGAAACCGCCAAGGAATTGGATCTAACCGCAAGGACCGCTCGCTGGGTCTCGAGGACCTGCACTTCTTCCGCAACGACGTCCTTCCCTTGTCGATCTGCTTGATCCGGTGAAGGTTGGACTCGATCTCCGCGAGGTCGCTCTCAACCGCGGTCTGCTCCTTCTTCCTCTCCCACTTGCTCTTCATAGAATCCAGCACTGCCCGGTAGTCTCGGGACATTCGCTCCTTGGCATCACGAATTGCCTGACGAGTCGCCTCCGCATGCCGCTGGTCAGCCCCCGCCGCCTTCTCTTTCAGCCATCGGTTCTCTTTCTGCAAGAGGTCCCGATCCCGTGTTGCCTTCGCTTGAGCATCCATGGCAGAGGAGAGGTCGGCTTTGACGGAGAGCAGCCTGTCTTGAATACTCCTCAAGGACATGATCTCGTCTTCCAGGTACGCAACCTTGTTGATAGCAGCCCCCTCCTTTTCTTGCGCAGCCTTGAGAGCCGTCGTGAGCTCATGGACCACCCTCGTCGTGTTCTTAAGCTCAGCAGCCTGAGGAGTGTCCTTCAGCCTCCGCTCATAGAGTGCCACCAGCCTGTTGTCAGCAGCCACCGACTGCAACCGAACCAAAGGAAAACCGAAAATGAGTACGGTGCTTAGGTCAAAAAGAAATGCGAATAAGAGAAGACAAAACTCGAACCAAGCAACAGTTCTTCAGTGTGGCTTACCTTTGCGTGAGCCGCCATCGCTTTGATATACGCCTCTCTTTCGGCCAGGTCCTTCACTAGCGGGACCTGGCAGTTGGCGGTCTTCAAGTGTCGGAAGAGGGTCGCCATCCCGAGGTGGTCATCCACCGCTGGGGAATCCCGAGAATGGGCAAACCTCCAATGGAACGGGCGGCTCGACGACGACCCATTTCCGGAGGCAACCGGATCTCCAGCGAGGGCTTCGGGGTTACCTCCCACGGGGTGGCTCCCGCGGCTCTCACGGCTTCTCGCCTCAGGGACTCAAGGATTATCAGTGCGAGCCCTTTTTGGCATCGCGGACGGCTCACCATGAGTTGACTGCGAGCTGACGAGCATAACCTCTTTGGTCGGACCAGAAGGACCGGCCGAAATCACGGGGGTCTGGTTTACCTCCTCACAGCCTACCCGAGACGGTGCAGGCTGAACGGCGCGAAGGGCGGAAGCCAATGCGACATCGACATCCCCAGCTCGGACCCTCCAAGGCTGCTGCAATTGCTCTCTGAGCTCGCGGAAAGATGGTTTCCTAACCATGGCGCGTAGGGGGGTGGAAGTCGAAGATGAACTCAAAATATCTAGTCAAAAAC
The DNA here is from genome assembly GCF_000633955.1 of Camelina sativa. Taxonomy (NCBI): domain Eukaryota; kingdom Viridiplantae; phylum Streptophyta; class Magnoliopsida; order Brassicales; family Brassicaceae; genus Camelina; species Camelina sativa. The sequence goes on from NC_025693.1 coordinate 18,144,712, forward strand.
AAAAAAAAGGAAAAAGGGGGTGGCGGTTAAAGTCATTCTCTACCTCTTAAAACTTATGGCTACGAGAATCTCATTAATGAGGTAGGGGTCGTTACCTCTACGAACGGGAGAATTATCTGCACCTTCGCTCCTAGCTTGTTCAGCAAGGGGCGGCGGGATCTGACGTACAACGGGAACAGTCGGGACCGGAACAGGAACGTCTCGAGCTATCGAGGCATTGAGAGCTGCTACAATACGGGCTCGCGTAAACGAACTCCACCTAACTTCTCCTGCTCGTAACCTCTCGGTTAATGCTCGGGTCGCCGGTGTATATTGGGGCTCTCCGGAGTCTGTCAAGCAAAAAAATAAAACAAAAATAACAACGGAAACGTTGGTATGATGGCCGAAATATCACAGTCACAGCAACGACGAAGGACAACAGGCGACTAAGAGGTCATTCTGACCAACGCAGACGGCCCATTGGGCCGGGAGACGAGCAAAGTTGAAGTCTCCCACCGACGCTGGAGTAACACGGAAATAGAAGTATTTCTCTCTCCACCGTTCATCCTTCCCGGGAAGCGCCTGGATTATCTCCGGACCTCGACGGCGGCACGTATAGAATGTTCCGGGAAAACCGGAATTGTGTTTAATGTGGTACAACCAGAGGACATCGTCCACCCCGAGCTCGAGTCCGAGTTCACGGCCTCTGACGTAAATCCCCATAACGTGTCGCACAAAATTCAGACACATCTGGGGAAACGCCATTCGGAGGCGTTGAAGGATCTGTAAAATAATCCTCCGGATGGGGAACTCAAGCCCGCATCTTTCGAAGTACGTGGTGTATGCACAGCAAAATCCCGGAGGGACGGTCTCAGGGGTGAACGGATCGTCGGAACGAAGTACCATCTCCACGTTTGGAGGTACTCCGTGCTTTTGGCAAAGGTCGGTTAGGTGTTTGACCGATGTAATCGGTGGGATATGATTTTCCCAGAGTTCGAGAGGAGCCATAGTAACGAAAGTAAAAGGCGAAATAATTGAGAAATCAACTAGCCTAGGCGAAGAAAAAACGAACTTAGCAAGGAAGATGAGACAACAGAGCTAGCAAACCTAAAGATTAAATCTCATAAATAACTGAGCAGAGGAGAGAAGAGAAGAAAAATTACCTTGAAGTAGTGGATGAGTGCGCGGTTATGACGAGGCGTGTGACTTATGGCTTATAAGTCATAATGACGTCAGTTTTTGCGATCCCACAAATCTCTCTCCTTTAATCTGGGCCGTCCGACCCTTTTGTCTCCACCGTTGGATCTTAGGAGAGAGGGGTAATCATTACGGAGATCTCGGAACCGAGATTCATTGTGTCTTCCCCGAGGAAGATCGCGAAACCAAAACGACGCGAAAGATTCTCCGGATATTCGCCCTTCAACCTCTCTAAATTAGGTTAAGGGCCCAACCGATATGCCCACTAAGGAGCAAATGTCAACCTGGCAAGTGGGCCTGACAAAGGCCCAGGAGGAGAGCTCGAGCCAGAGGGCGAGGTCAACCAGGAGATCAGCTGGGAATTTCGTAGTCAAGATTGTTGGCGAGAATACAGGAGGAGATTGAGGAGAAGTCTTGTTGAGGATCGAGTTTAAATATTAGGCTTGGGTAGAATGTTCGAGATATGTAATATTAAGCAAGACGATACAAAAAATCATTATAAGAAATCCAGTTCGTTGTTCTTCATTGTTCTTGTCGATTTGTACCAAAAGTCTGCCCAGATCATATTTTCCAATCTCTTATTCTTAATTGTTGTTTCTGACTCCAACAATACCGAATAAAGTTTACATCTAAGTAAAGAAGTATAACAATCACTACAAAAAAACAAGCGTTTAGCGACTCCAACAATCATCGCTAAACCGTCGCAAAAACCTACTTTGCGACTACTACGCGACTATTTCAGATAGTCGCTAAGAAATTGTCGCAAAATTTAGGTGTCTCAAAATGGTCGCAATTTTACGACGGAATTATGACTGCCGTTATATAGTCGCTAATAAGCGACTCTTTACAGACTCTTTATATTAGGAAGCTTCGGTCGTAAAGGTAGTTACAAGTCAGTCGCAAGTTAGTGATTAAATTGTGTGACCATTTTCAGACTCCTTGCTGTCGTTGCAAAATAGTCCTCGTTTATTAGTAACCACTAGGACTCAGACCCCGCGATATCGCGGGGAAGTATTTCAAAGAAAAAAGTTAAATTTATATTTAGAATCATATATTATAAACTTATTTGAAAGTAATAACATAGTTTGAAAATATATGATAAAAATAAAATTAAAAATTATCTAAAAAAAGAAAAATAATAAATAGGGCTAAAACTACATAAATATTAAACATACAGTATATAACTACAATTTTAAAAAACTTATATTAAAAAAAATAATTATGGTAAAAAGACACAACTCTAAGTTCAAAATTATTAAATGAAAAGGCATAATGAATAGATGCAACATTATCAATTCTTTTGTATGTATTATAAGTATAAGATATTTTTAAAAAAATTATAGTAGAGAGTAACAAGTATCATAACATTTATTGTTATTTATATTACTAATAAACATATATTATGACGAGGTGATCCTAAGTGAAAGTATCAAACAAAAGATTATAATAAGTAAATACAACTTTCTGATAAAATAAATTTTAAAGTAAAATAAATTTTATCTTGGGTGAAAACTTATCAACCAAAAATTAGGAAAAAAATACACAACTTCTAAAAATCAAATATTGAATAGTTAAATTTATAGAAAGACATTTTATGAAGACTTAAGATAAATAAACACAACTTTAACTTACATAATTAAAATCGATTAAATATTTCTATTTCTATAATCATTTCTAAAATCTTTAGTTACATTATAGAATAATGTTGGATATTGGATATTAAAGTTCATATTATTTAGTTTCAGTATGAAACGAAAACTTTATGTCAGCTAACAATGATTTAATTATTGAATAGTTAAATTTGTAAAAAGACATTTTATGAAGACTTAAGATAAATAAACAAAACTTTAAGTTACATAATTAAAGTTGATTAAATATTTCTATTAATATAATCATTTCTAAAATCTTTAGTTACATTATAGAATAATGTTGGATATTGGATATTAAAGTTCATATTATTTAGTTTCAGCATGAAACGAAAACTTTGTGTCAGCTAACAATGATTTAATTATTAGTTATCTAATAAGAGACAAATAGTTCAAAATACATAAACATTTAGATAAATATAACTATTGGAGAGAAAAGTTGTGAATAAGATATGGTGAAAAGACACAACTCTACACTGAACAAACACAATCGTTTGATTTTTTTTACGGTAAAAGACACAATTCTACAATGAGCAGACACAACTATATGATTTTTTAAAAATAAATATTATAAATTTTGATTTAATTATTCAAAATTTGTGTCAGCTAACAATGATTTAATTATTAGTTATCTAATAAGAGAAAATTAGTTCAAAATACATAAACATTTAGATATATATAACTATTGGAACGAAAAGTTGTGAATAAGATATGGTGAAAAGACACAACTCTACACTGAACAAACGCAACCGTATGATTTTTTTTACTATAAAAAAACACAATTTTACAATGAACAAACACAACTGTATGATTTTTTAAAAATAAATATTAAAATTTTTAATTTAATTATTAGTTATCTTATAAGAGACAAATAGTTCAAAAGACATAAACATTTAGATAAATATAACTGTTGGAACGAAAAGTTGTGAATAAGATATAGTAAAAAAACACAACTCTACACTGAACAGACGCAACCGTATGATTTGTTTATGGTAGAAAACACAACTCTCAATGAATAGACGCAACTGTATGATTTTTAAAAAATAAATATTAAAAAATTATTTCACGAAAAGGTACGACGAAAAATCGCAACAGTTATTGGCATTTATTCAGATTGCTATTATTATAGATTTCTAAAATCTTTAGTTACATTATAGAATAATGTTGGATATTGGATATTAAAGTTCATATTATTTAGTTTCAGCTTGAAACGAAAACTTTGTGTCAGCAAACAATTTAATTATTAGTTATCTAATAAGAGAAAATAGTTCGAAAGACATAAACATTTAGATACATATAACTATTAGAACGAAAAGTTGTGAATAAACTATGGTGAAAAGACACAATTCTACACTGAACAGACGCAACCGTATGATTTTTTTACGGTAAAAGACACAATTCTACAATGAACAAACACAACTGTATGATTATTTAAAATAAATATTAAAAATTTTGATTTAATTATTAGTTATCTAATAAGAGACAAATAGTTCAAAAGACATAAACATTTAGATAAATATAACTATTAGAACGAAAAGTTGTGAATAAACTATGGTGAAAAGACACAATTCTACACTGAACAGACGCAACCATATGATTTTTTTTATGGTAAAAAACACAACTCTACAATGAATAGACGCAACTGTATGATTTTTTAAAAATAAATATTAAAAAATTATTTCACGAAAAGGTACGACGAAAAATCGCATCTGTTATTGGCATTTATTCAGATTGTTATTATTATATAGATTTTGCCACTAGTCTGATAATTTCATAGAAATAAATTTGGTCGCAATTTGGTGACATTTTAGCATATAATAAACCGGTTTTATCTATCAAATTTGGAATGAATCACAATAAATTAAAATTGAAAACCAAATTACCACAAAAGATATCATAATCATTCATTAAACATAAAGATTAGCATAATCATAATCATTGTATTAACCAAAAAGATCATCCTAAAGCAAAAACAAGTAAAAAGTCTCAAACAAGCAATTGATGTTTTTTTTTAGAAAAGACAATGTTTATAACTTGGAGTAAGTGGAGAAAGGGGATGTGGTGGCTGGTGTTGTGTCTAACGCGGTGGCTGGTGAGTACCTGACACGGTGGCTGGTGGTATGATGTCTTCAGGTGTGGAGTCTTTAGATGCGGTTGCTGGTGTTGTTGCTGGTACTCTTGGTCGCAAGGAAGCAATAATAGTATCATATGCTGGATATTTTTCTTTCACGAAGATGAGAAGCTCTTGATGCTCCTTCTCACGTCGGGCATTTTCAGCATCTAGATGAGCTATCTTCTTGCGAAGTTGTTCATGAAGCTCGAGAAGTGATGTGGAGAAGATTCTGCATAGCTTTCCTTCATTTTCCCTTTCCTAAGTGTCTCAACAAGAGATCCAAGACCAAAAAGGTTTCCCTTCTCATTTGTTTGAGTACACTAAAACAAAGAAAAACATCAAGGCTAGAAACAAATCTTAAGAAATCAAAATGCTCAGCAAATAAAGAAACCATGCGGATTAAGAAAACTAAAATATGGATTAAGAAAGGAATACTCATTCTTTTCATCAAAATAAAGAAAGTTACCACTAAGAATAATCATACACACTCATCAAAATAAAGAAACTAAGGAGTTACCTTAAGAAAGATATCATTCTTTTCATCAATGCTGAGAGTACGATGAGTTGAACGTTCAGAAGAATTCCCTGAATTTTCTGGACCATCATCGTCCACTTCACACAGTCTCTCCTCTAATGTTTTCTCATAAGTCTCAGCTACTTGTTTAGCTTTGTGATCAACAAACGATCCGTCAGCTCGAGTATGTGTCTTCATGAACACTTTGGCAAATGATACCGGACGGCCCAATTCTTCTTCCTACAAAGAAATTATGAAATGTTAAAATCATGGAAACAAGGTGTTTAGGGTGTTATAATCATGGAAGCAAGGTGTTTAGGGTGTTAAAATCATGGAAGCAATGTTAAATTACCATTTCTTGATGAATTTGCACATATAATTTCTGACCGACAAGGTGTTTGTGGACTCCAAGACCACTACGATCGGAGTTTCTGCACTGGGAGGCATTTGAGCTCCTCTCCATTACATCAGGTTCGTTCCAATGATCACACATCTCAGCCCACAGTTCTGCACTGGTAATCCAAACATGTTGTTTACCACTGCTTTTAGCTTAACTAACAATGCCTTTCATTCGTTTCTTGGCTATCTTGAAGAACCCCTCTCTAACAACCTCAATAATCCCAATATCCCAATAGAACTTCCGCTACATATTACAATTGAGTTAAGTTAGTGATGATACTAAGTCAGTTATGAGAGATAATAAAACTTTGAAAGCTATAAGACATTACCGCAAATATCCTGAAATATCTCTCTTGAATGGGTCTAGGAGTAACCTTCCAGCTGTAGTAAGGACCATCAAATTTCCTTCTAAATATTCCAGCAATCACCCGAGAAATTTTTCCTTTGTGTCTGTTAAACCTGTCACAAAACAAACATAATCAGTCTTAACCAATACAAATTAACACAATTAGTCTTAACCAAACAATCAAACACAACCTCTAACTTAATCAACAAAACAATCAATCTCAACCTACCACTAAGAGCAAAGAGAACAATCTCAATCTCAATCTCAAAACAAAACAAACAATCTCAATCTCAATCTCAACTTAATCAACAAAACAAACAATCTCAATCTCAATCTCAACTTAATCAACAAAACAAACAATCTCAATCTCAATCTCAACTTAATCAACAAAACAAACAATCTCAATCTCAATCTCAACTTAATCAACAAAACAAACAATCTCAATCTCAATCTCAACTTAATCAACAAAACAAACAATCTCAATCTCAATCTCAACTTAATCAACAAAACAAACAATCTCAATCTCAATCTCAACTTAATCAACAAAACAAACAATCTCAATCTCAATCTCAACTTAATCAACAAAACAAACAATCTCAATCTCAAAACAAACAATCAATCTCAACCTACCAAACAATCAAACACAACCTCTAACTTTATCAAACAAAGCAGTCTTTCACTAAACTTAATCAAACAAAAACAGAGTCTCAACCTAACACTAAGAGCAAAGAGAAATTACCATAGAGTCTCAACGCCGGGGATGGGATCGACAGACAGAACTGGGAGATGTTGTCGGCCTGGAAGAGCTAGCATAACATCTAACAAATCTTGGTAGTCTTGTTCGGCTGGATTAGGATTAGGGTTTTCTTCTTCGGCAGGATTGGGATTAGAGTTTTCTTCTTCGTAATCCTCTTCCATGTTTAGGTCTGGTTGTTCTTGTATGAGTGGAGGAACAGGAGGTGATGGTTGAGAACCAACCTGCAGTGGTTGAGAAGCAACCCGCGGTGGTGGAGAAGCAACCCGCGGTGGTTGAGAAGCAGGAGGCGATTGTTGTGTCCTCGGCAGAAATTGGGACGATATAGTTCTATTTGAATTAGTCACGGACTGAGAGCCTGATGGATTCGAGGAGTGAGACGACGTTCCGACACCACTTCGACCTCCGCGTGAAGTCGCACCATTGGAGGCCCAATTAACTGCGGCAGAACTGGGTTCCCTTGTACTTGCACCATTGTAAACCCTAATACCTCTAGCGGATCTGCCTCTGCGAACCCTAACACCTCCAATGGATCTGCCTCCGCGACCCCTACCAGCCATTAGAGAGAGTAGAGAAAGAGGAGAGATTTGAGAGGATAAGAGGAGAGATTTGATCGATTTGAGAGGACAAGAGGAGAGATTCGAGAGGAGAAAGAAGAGATATTTGAGAGGTTTTCGACACTTAGTCAAAAAATAGAAAGAGATAATGAAACCCTAAATGGATTCTTTGCCTAGTAATTAACGAGGAGGAGTCGCAAAGTAGTCGCAAAAGAGACACATACTAAAAAAAAAAGGGGGAATATTACGCGCCTAAACCTTGGCAAAAAAAAATAAAAATTAGACAACTATCAAATAGAGTAACACAATGGTCACAGAAGGGTAGCGAAATCGTTGCAAGTTAATAGCAAGATAGTCACAAAAAAACAAGAGTCGCAAAGTTAGTAACAAGTTAGTCGCAAATTGTTACCCTATTGTGACTCTCCGACTTTAGTCACAATACAAATATTTGGAATCTATCATTTTTGACTGATATCAATCAACAATATAGACTGATGATTGTCTTATAGAGTATATGAAATAGTTTATGACCTTTAAATATTGTTTTCGTATCTTTGTTTTGCAATTTTCATAAAATTATGAACCTTCTTATGAAATAACATGTAACTCTTTACAATGATTTAAATATTATGAAATTTTTGTGTCTAAATACTGAAATAGAAAGCTTTGACAAAGTTTATATAACTGATATTGATCAATTCAAATTGGAAATGTGTATAGAAACATGTTAACATTTCTCTAATGTGAAATTTCAAATTAAAAAAATCGAGAGTTGTTAAGGGGTCACAAAACAGTATCTAATTCAGGTGTTAGACGCTAAACAGTCGCAAAAGAGTATCTAGCACAGGTGTTAGATGCTAAACAGTCGCAACTGTAGGTGCACAGTAGTCGCAAAGTTAATAGCAAGATAGTCGCAAAAAAACAAGAGTCGCAAAGTTAGTAACAATTTAGTCGCAAAGTTAGTAACAAGTTAGTCGTAAATTGTTACCCTATTGTGACTCTCCGACTTTAGTCACAGTACAAATTTTTGGAATCTATCATTTTTGACCAGTTCTATTGATATCAATCAATAATATGGACTCATGATTTTCTTATAGAGTATATGAAATAGTTTATGACCTTTAAATATTGTTTTCATATCTTTGTTTTGCAATTTTCATAAAATTACAAACCTTCTTATGAAATAACATGTAACTCTTTACAATGATTTAGATATTATGAAATTTTTGTGTCTAAATACTGAAATGGAAAGCTTTGACAAAGTTTATATGACTGATATTGATCAATTCAAATTGGAAATGTATATAGAAACATGTTAACATTTCTCTAATGTGAAATTTCAAATTCAAAAAATCGAGAGTTGCTAAAGAGTCGCAAAACAGTATCTAATTCAGGTGTTAGACGCTAAACAGTCGCAAAAGAAGTTGCAATTAAGTCGCACATGGGTAGCACCTTCATCGCAAAAAATAGGAGTTAGCAAGTTATCGATAAATAAACTTGTGACCAGAGTATACGTTGCAAAATTGTTGCTAATTGTGACTCTTTGATTTTTATAAATTACTGTCACTGAACAGTCTCAAAATGCGATTGTTTTGCAACTATATTGTTTCCGTCGTAAATGTGCGACTGTTTTGCTTCTTCTGTAACTTTGGTCGGGAAACAGTCGTGAATGAATCGCTAAGTGATCGCTATTTTTTTCGACTGAATAAAGAGTCACAAGTTATAGTCGCTAAACGCATGTTTTCTTGTAGTGAATTACATCAACCAAAACACTAGAAGATAGCTTGAACACTTCAAAATTAGATAGTGAAAGAAGATAAAAGAGATCCATGTAAAATGTTTCAATGTTTTTAGTAGACTTATATGTAGATAACAATATAAGAAAAAAACCATTAGGTTAATCTGAGTTGCAAAAGTATGGCTATCAGTAAGACAGTAAGGGTGTAATTATATTCGAGGATCTGAGGTCTGACCTGAAATCTACTCCAATCTGTTTCGTAAACTTGGATATCCAGATGACTGAATCCAGGTTTAGATACTCTAATCTAGGATTTGTATCCTCATTTAAGTTCTTGATATTAAAATTTGAATATTTTAATTATATTATATACTAAATTTTAACATAGAATGAGATTAAAATAATTTTTCATTATTTGTATGATATTATATTTTACATTTTTTTAATTTTTCATCATTTTCATATTTTTAATAATTTTTTTTTTTTTACAGATCTGAATATTTACAGTTTTCCGAAAGACATAGATATGAATAGTTAAAAATTAGATATGGATATTTTTCAAAATTAGATATATTTCTAAATGTATTAAAATCCATTTTGTTAAAATGGATAATTTTATCATTATTGATGTTTTTTTAACAACAAAGGAAAAAATTAGCACAAACAAGCCAATTGGAGGGGAGAGAGGAGAGGAATTGTCTAAATAAGTAACCACATGTGGTTGAGTACCAACTTGTCGTGTCAAATAATCTGCAAGTACATTAGCATTTTCAGAGATCAAAGTCAACGAGAAGCTTGTAAATTATTCCATTTCCATCTTAATATCATTGAGATAAGCTGAGAAGGCTGGCCAGTCGAACGGAGAAGACACCATCTTTATATTATTGATGTTTTTTAGACAAAAATATGATGTTATCTCTTCTATCTTACCAGTCGTTAATATATAAGACATTACATGCGCTTTAGTTAGTTTTAAAATTATCATTTTTTTTTGATAAGTTGTGCATTGTGTTTGACTGCTTGTACAATATGAAATGATTCACTTTCGAAGTTTTAGTTTTCTGTTAATCAAAACATTTGGCAAGACAGGTCAAATTTACTGGCATAGACACTAAACAACTTTTGGTCACTCTTTTTAAAGGTATTGTCTACAATAACTTTTCTAGTCTCACTCTTTTAAGGTACTATTATATAAATATAAATATATACTAATTGATAACTAGTCATTTTAATCATCCAAATTCCAAACCGCCATTTTTTTTTTAACGTTTTCTCTTCAAAATTTGATTCTCTTACCGGAACCGAAAATGAAACCTGATGGCCTATACTAATATTATACAAGAAGGACAAATTATAAACCAAAAAGTGCCTCTATTATCAATTGATTTTACTGGAAGCAAGCTGATTCTTTAAGCAAAACGACAAGGGGACACTCACGATAAACGGAATAATAGGCCATACAAGATTTAAAACAAAATTACATAACTTATGCTTAATTATGCAAAAGTTTGTGTTTAGTTTTAACTATGGTGATTCAAAGTATCAATTCGAGCATCACATTATTTGTACCAGTTGGATATACAATCATATAATTAAGTATGTTGTGTAAAAGTTAAACTGAGAGATCAATGACAAAAACATTTATTTTATATTCGCTGCTTGAGTGCAGAGACAAAACCGACAAAAACAAACAAGAGCAACAAAATGCTGAAAAATATACTGTGCACTATTTTCAAATATAGATAGACGAGAAAACTATGAGAAATGCATTTATGTTCGTACACATTTCATCGTCACCTTAGCCATCATAACTTTTTGGACTGTACACCAAGAGACACAATCATTTGTATGCAAGGAATGATCTAGTATATTGATAAGATATACTATTATATATGCATATGACATGAACATGCTTCATCTTCTTAAGTTTTTTAAGAAACATGTGCTTGTGTATAATTGTGTTTACACGCATCATTAATGACAACTCCACGAATTCATTCACATACAGACTTATATATTCTTAATGAATAACTTTTCGTCTGTTCTACTACTATGTATGAAAATATCGTGTTAGATTTTATCGATCCAATCATCCAAGCAATTACTACAGGATAACATCTTCTAAAATAACCATTATATATATGGGATATAATTTTTTCAGTAGAATTATTCGGAAGAAGAACATAGGGATGCATAGTGATACATGTAGATTCATAAATCTAAATCAGTTAAACAAAAACAGCAATCGAAAAAGAGATTCGGAAGACAAAAGAAGAAGTAAATAGAAATACAAAAGGTAGTCAAAAGAAAAGGAAACACAAAAAAAAAGACAAGAAAGAGATAATTAAAAAACACACTTGATTTGGTGATTTTCAAGATGAAGATCGCTTTGAAGCAGCGAAGGATCGGACCGAGACGCTTGATTCCCCTTTTGGTTCTCGTACGCACACGTGGATGAAGATACAAACATAAGATGATGATCAAGAACGGATCTAAATGAAAAAGTAGAGAGAGATAAGGTGAACCCTAATCTTAAAATCTTGATGATGATAAGAATCAACTACTTCATCTTCTTTTTCTTGGGATTCTTGATCTTTGGTTTGTGTGTTGATGTCTTCTTCTTGGGTATTGGGACTTGGGAGGTGAAGAGAAAGAAGAAG
>NC_025693.1:18158662-18159570 GCF_000633955.1 Camelina sativa
TCTTGGGAGAAGATGCTGAGTAAGAAAGATAAACTTATGGAGAAGTTGTATAATAAAGATCCTAAAGAGATCACATGGGACTGGGTCAACCAAAAGTTCAAAGAAGTTGTGGCTGCCCGTGGCAAGAAGGGAACTGCACGATTTGAACTCGTTGATCAGCTTACACACCTGATAAGGATTGCCAAAACTCTTATTATTAATTAATGCTTGATCACGCTCTTTATCTTGTAGTTGAGGAAACATTGTGTCATCCTTACTTGTCAGCTCTTCACGACCTTAACGATGAGCCTGTTTGTTCCAAGCAGTTCAGTTTCGATTTTGAGGACCCGGCTTCCACTGAAGAAGAGATTAAGGAGCTAGTATGGCTCGAATCAGTGAAGTTCAACCCTCATCCGACCATCTAAAACATTATNCCTTTTTTTTTGGTGGGCTTCGAAATATCGTAACCCTATCTTAGAGCATGTGCAATGGTGACGACTTGGGCCGTCCTTCCTTTTTTTCTGATTTTAATTTAATTCAAAAATGCCTAATATCGAAGAAACGCTTCTTATTTTGGGACGTTTTTTTGTCCGTCGACTTCGACACGTGTTCTATTGTAATTGGGTGTAAAATTTCTTCGACTTCTTTCTGTTCTCTCGACGGTGACGACAAACCAATACACATCCTCGACGATTTCAGGAAGCCGATCCGATCTTATGCTTGCAAATTCTTCCGTATTCACTTCTTCAATTCAAGGCCGCAGAAGTTCCGAAATTGGGGATTGGAGGAGGAGGATTAGGGATGGTGATTGAGTGTTCGTCGAGGCCGCAGAAGAAATCGACTGCGCATCACAGGAAGTCGAGGCCGAAGAAGACTCAGCCTTGGGACGTTAAGAGAAAGCCTACTGTTTATGCTCCTCTTCCTCCTCT
>NC_025693.1:18160334-18164772 GCF_000633955.1 Camelina sativa
ACAGAGGCTGTGAAGGCTCCAATCTTGTACATTAAAACCCTTGTGATGTTGGAGGATTTCCTAAACGAAACTCTGGCCAACAAGGAAGCAAAGAAAAAGATGAGCACTAGCAACTCCAAGGCCTTGAACTCAATGAGGCAGAGATTGAAGAAGAACAACAAGCTCTATGAAGATGAAATTAACAAATATAGGGAGTCGCCAGAAACTGAGGAAGTGGATGAAGATGTTGAAGATGAAGATGAAGACGACGAGGATGAATCTGAGGATGACCTTAATGTGGAGGCTGATTCTGAAGAGGAAGACAACGATAAAGGTGATCCATCTTGGGAGAAGATGCTGAGTAAGAAAGATAAACTTATGGAGAAGTTGTATAATAAAGATCCTAAAGAGATCACATGGGACTGGGTCAACCAAAAGTTCAAAGAAGTTGTGGCTGCCCGTGGCAAGAAGGGAACTGCACGATTTGAACTCGTTGATCAGCTTACACACCTGATAAGGATTGCCAAAACTCTTATTATTAATTAATGCTTGATCACGCTCTTTATCTTGTAGTTGAGGAAACATTGTGTCATCCTTACTTGTCAGCTCTTCACGACCTTAACGATGAGCCTGTTTGTTCCAAGCAGTTCAGTTTCGATTTTGAGGACCCGGCTTCCACTGAAGAAGAGATTAAGGAGCTAGTATGGCTCGAATCAGTGAAGTTCAACCCTCATCCGACCATCTAAAACATTATTTAAAGTATTCTAGTCAGAGGTTGAACAAAATTGCTTAGTTATGTCCATTCTTATTTGTACGGTTGCCTCATATAGCATTTAAGCTCTGATGTTTAGCATTCTTATTGGTTCATAAGCTATCTTGAAACACAAGAAAATGTGTTTTAAGATTTAAAATATTATTATTTTATTCAGGGGACCAACTGTGAGGGACACCAATACTCTTACCAAATTTAAGAAACTCTGAAAATAATCTTATTATAGTTGAGGGACCAAAATCTGAGGGACACCAATGCCCATGGTCTTATGCCCTTGAGCCTTTCTCTCTCTAGATTTATGGGGAGAGGGATAGAGAGACAGAAATGCCTTTGCGACATAGGGGTACAACTTTTTTCAATTGCCTATTCAATGTTCCATGAGGAAAAAGTAAAAGTATTAATATCTAATTTTATTTTATTTTTACATATTCTCTAACATTTACCTTTTCTTTTAGGGTCTATCCATAACTGTACATATACTTTTATTTATCACATATTTGGATTAGTTTCATGCAAAAAAATGATTTCAGTTTGATGTCGAAAAAAGAAATCATAGTTAAGAATTAAGACCAATAGCATATTTTTAATAAACGAGGTTTATACTTTATCTATCATTTCAAAACTTCACCAAGTTAATTTCGATTTTGCAACCAATTAAGTTTAACTAATAACTTATATACATTATTTGTTTTTTTAATAATAGTTTTATACTTGTGTCGTCTAATTTAATTTGTTGTTGTGGTTCTAGCATTCCTTAAATAAGCGGAACTTGATCAAATTGAGCTTAATAATTTATGTAAACATATAATATATTCCATATGTGGAAATATAGGTTCAAATTCCACTATATTCATAACTAACATGTTGGCTCTAAGAAATCTTCGTGACAGTGTACCGTACGTGTACGTATATAAATGCCTTCAGTAGCAAATCTCTTTGACCTGCCACTGTCTGCGCGTAGTATGTCTTAAGTAACAAAATAGTCCCCTTCATGGATTAGTGTAGAATTTAGTCTAAGATCTATGATGCATGGTTATAGAAGAAAAAAAATTAATCAAGATATCTAACCAACAAAATTGTGTTACGTACCATAAATATAAATCTTAAAAAGAATAATTTTTTCTTTTCTTGATGTTATGGAATCTTGGAACTTTCTACTCTGAAGTGTGGGTAACACAAATCCTCCAGTCTATATTTACGAGCCAGAGCTTGTGCTAAATGTTTGGTTTCAAAATGAAGCAGATAGTTTGGTCTTTTTACAAAATTTACACTCAACGCAACGAATTTTGTTTTTTTTTTTCTTTTCCAAATCGATGTTTCCTTTTTATTTTTTTTCAATGTACGTACAATTGATGTTTGCTCATATTAGTCCAAGGGATCACCAATGTGTGTTATTTACTTATTTGTAAGTTACATATAAATTCAAAAGTAACGAAAGAAAAAGTTAAAGGATGGATCAAACTTTTTGATCGATCGGGCTTATTCTAAAAGCACATGGATATTCTTTCCATATGCAAAAACATTATGTCGAATGTCCATTAACCAACTTTTTCAGTTCAATCTCACTGGTTTATTTTCCTACTTTTAATTGATTAATATCGATAATATTCTATGTTAAAGGTTTCTTTCCACCAAACTTGACATGTCGTCGTAGAATTTCTAAGTTGTAATTACAACAAATACGCTAAATTGCCACTGCGTCAAATCGTATTAAGATCTATAGCTAGCTAAATTTATTGTTTTGTTCGAGTTTTACAATTTACAGTAAGAGTAGACTGTAGACTGATGTAGTCCTCAGTCTAGTGCACGCCAGTTTCAATTGGCTATTATTCTCTAGGTGGTTATAATTTTTACTATATATTTTTTTACTAAAATTTGTAAGCTACTAACATAATCTTTGTTAGTTTTACTTTTGTATCAGTATTCATCTCAAAAAACAATTAATATGTTACAATAAAATGTACATTTAAACTCTGAACAAGTTATTTTAATTGGCTCAAACTCCGTAACTCACTCAAACTAGTTAATAGTTGATGAGTCTATGTTAACAGTCAATTAGTTTAAATGTTTCAGTTTATTGAGCTACTAGAATGATTTGGTCCAACTAGAAATGTACTCTTAGCCATGTCAACATCAATTAGGTGTGCAAACCAGATCTAGCAGGTGTACACTCTAATCGGAAAACTAAAACTATATCATTCCGGGTATAAAAAAAAGGAATGAATATATATATATATTTTTTACTCAATACCATATTCCACTATTTTACTGATCCTACCCCCTTGGATCCTACCCAAACTCTCACGATATATATTTTATTATTTAAGTTTATTAAATTTCGGAAGGAATATGTTTTTGTCTTTCTAGTTCTAGTCAACTAAATTTACTGACTGAAAGAAAAGGCTGTTTGTGACTGTATTTGGGGAATAAATAGATTACTAAATTGCTACTTAAAAAACATAAGCTTTATTGGGTTAAGTTAAAGAGGGGAATTTTGGCAGTCCATGCCTTGTATATGCCATAAGTTATCCTTTTTAAATATTAAATTTTAAAGTGATGAGAGTCAGAGAGACAATTAAAAAAAAGGTAATGACAGAGGAATCAAAATCATGAAATCAGGAAAGGCAGTGCCTTGAAACCAGAGACAGAGAGAATGAGGTATTTTCCTGTAAAAGTAACCTCAAATGCAATTATCTTTCTGCCATTTGTTTTGAATATATATATATACCAACCAAGAAAAACAATTGAGAAGCATAAAAGGAAAGAAATGAGGTTTCTTGAAGTTGAGAATTTCCCTTCAAAAGTGCTAAAATGTCAGCCTTCTTAGTAATATTAAACAATGTTTAAGATTATTTATGTTTGAATATTTAGTTATGAGCATGATAAAACTTTATTTAGGTCTTATTGGTAACCATTTGAGAATAAAAAAGGTTAAAATCAAATCAACTAAGTACTCCAAATTCACTATATTTAAAATATTTTTTTTGTACATATGACATACTCTGTCCATTCAATTGTTTACCAATCAGAATTTTATTATAATAAACATTTTCTTGATTGGTGTGTGACACTTAAAAAAAGAAGAATTATGATATAGTTTATCTATTCTATAGATACTTATATTTTGAACTGACTTATTAAATATCTGCTGATTTTAAAATTTGGGACACATTCACACAATTTTTGAAGTGATAATGGATGTATCATAGTTATAATGTATATGTGACAAACTGAAACAACCCTTCCCGTTTTTTTTTTTTTTTAATACCTTAATTTACTAGTGGTCCCATACCCACTAACATCCTAACAACAATCAATAACCGCGAATAACCAAATAAAACAAATTCCATTAAACCAAAAGAATGCCAACAACAATAATCCAATAATTCAACCATGAAATAGCAAGGTTCCAACATCCTACAATGCTCTATCAACTCAATACTAGCAACCTAACAATAGCTAGACCACTATCAACCAAACCTCTAGAACATCCTCCTCCTCATCGCCTTTGATTCCACGATCACACTTTGCCTTTACCTGCACCACAAACACATATTGCAATGCATGAGTATTTTATAAACACTCAGTAAGGCAATCCTCCCATCTACTGGGCTATACACACAAGCAATAGAGACATCTCTAACCATCAAACAACATTCAACAATCAACAATAACAAACCAGGACTC
>NC_025693.1:18165744-18168895 GCF_000633955.1 Camelina sativa
CCGGATCTTCGTTCCTGCAACCACGAAACTCGATCCCAAGCCACAAGAAAGCTCCCTAACGTCCCAAATAACAATCTAACCAGCCTAACAACACATAACAAGTAAATCAGAGAAATCTCTAGCTAAGATAAGCCATGGTCATGCACTTACCTTTGCCACAGAATAATCTGAACCTAACACAAGGAAGAAAACGCTTCTAGGAAGCTCCTACAACGATCTCAGCTACAGATCTCTCCAGGAACGGCCTCAAATCTCCCAAATCACCAAGAACACCCAAGAACTCTTTCTTTCTCTTTCGTTTCTCTCAAAAGCGGCTAAACACGCGAATGAGACAAAACTCACGAGTTAAGGGTTTCCTTCACCCAAAACGCAGCGTTTGAATTAAGTCAAAATGCACAAATCAACCTTGCATCGACCGATGCATACTTTGCATCGACCGATGCAACTCCCAAACTGGGATTCCGGTTCACGGATGTTACAATTCTCCCCCACCAATATGGATTCGTCCCCGAATCCCGCAATACCGTCCATCTGCCAAGGGCCTCCGTGCCACCATCAGCACGGCCCGCACGTCTCCAGACCGGACTAAACACCGTCAGCCAAGGTTTCCCGTGCCACTGTCGCAACAGCCCGCACACCTCCGACTGACCCTCGAGGTCTCCCTCTAGCCAATATACTCGCATCAAAAACACTATTTGCTCACAACTCAGTGCTTCCCCCGTCCGTGGTCGCAACCAACGAATCATGCCGGCTCGCTATCAGGCCAACCGCCTTAAGCTACGGCATCCAGGAAGTCACACACACACACACACTCCCCCCGCTCTCAGGTCGCAACCTTCGAGTCATACCGGCTCACTGCCAGGCCACAGCCTACAGCTACGGTATCCAGGGAGTCTCACGCGCCCACTCCCCCCGCTCTCGGGTCGCAACCCTCGAGACATACCGGCTCACTGCCGAGCCGCGGCTCACAGCTACGGTATCCAGGGAGCCTCACATATCCCGCTCTTGGGTCGTCACCCTCAAGCGCGCTCTCGGATCGTCATCCGAAGCAACATACCACTCCCACTCTCTGGCCACAAAGTCCATCGAGCTATCGGTATCACGTGAGTTAGGCTCGCACGGCCTTGAGCAAAAACAAACACTGATGCCAACGAGTATCTCCCGGCTAGATCTACCTCACATTTCCACAAAACATTCCCATTTTAGAAACTTTCTATTTATGGAAACCTTCCTTTTGTGGAAACTTTCTATTTATGGAAACTTTCCAAAAATAGAAACCCGAGCTATTTCTCTTTTCCCATGACAACAACAGTCAAACATAAAGAAAAATACTCATCTTATTAATCTCAAAAATGTCATAATCGTTACAATCTCAACGAAATTACATCAGAAAAAACCAAAAATACAACAACCGGAGCCAACAACCCGCATCCCGAGCACCACCTCATCTTGATACTTAGTCGCACAACCAACCACCCCTAAGCGACCAAATATCAAGAGAGATGGGCTGGAATACTCCGTACCCGCTCCAGCCACGGACTACAACTCGGACCCGGCTAGACAAGCTCAAGTCGCGGTCTGCTTCTCAAACCACTTCTTAAACCTTGCCTTCATCCTCGCCTCGGGCTCCCAAGTCTGCTCCTCTACTCCGTCACAGTCCCACAGGACTCTCATCAAAGGAATCTTCTTCTTCCGAAGTTCCTTGACTCTCCTCTCGAGCACCCTCACTGGTCTCGCCTCCAAAGTCATGTTAGGCTGAAGATCCTCAGGAATCTTAGCCAACAACTGATCACCCTCGTGAAGACACTTCCTCAGCATCGACACATGAAATACCTTGTGGAACGCACGCATAACCTCAGGCAACTCCAGCCTATATGCCACTGGTCCCACCCGCTCAACCACTCTGAACGGACCCATGTACCTCGGACTCAACTTAGTCTCTGTCAAAGACCTGTTCGGACCCCGCAACATGGCCATCTTGAGGTACACTCTATCACCAACCTGAAACTCAAGATCCTTTCTCCTCTTATCAGCATAGCTCTTCTGCCGATCCTGAGCCTCCTTCATGTTCAGCCTCAAAACCCGAATCTTCTCCGAGGTCTCCTGAACAAAATCTGCACCAAATATGCTCCTCTCCCCCACCTGAGTCCAACATAATGGTGTACGACACGGCCTCCCATACAAGGCCTCATAAGGAGCCATCCCAATACTAGCCTGGTAGCTGTTGTTATAAGCAAACTCCACCAAGCTCAAGTGATCTGCCCAATGACCACCCCAATCCAGCACACACATCCTCAATAAATCCTCCAAAATCTGGATCGTCCTCTCTGACTGACCGTCAGTCTGAGGATGATAGGCTGTACTCATATGCACCTTCGTGCCCATCTCCGCCTGAAATGCCTTCCAGAACACCGAGGTGAACTTGGAATCTCTATCAGACACAATACTAGCAGGCACACCGTGCAATCTGACTATCTCCCTCACGTACTTCTTGGCCAAAACCGCTGCTCCATCAGTTTTCTTGATGGCCAGAAAATGCGCAGACTTAGTCAAACGGTCCACAATGACCCAAATAGCATCAAACGTCCTCGACACAGGTAAACCTACCACGAAGTCCATCGTGATCAAATCCCACTTCCACTCTGGAATGGGTAAACTCTGTAATAAACCACCAGGAACCTGATGCTCCGCCTTCACCAGCTGGCAAGTATCACACTTCGCCACCCAGTCAGCTACGTCCTTCTTCATCCCGACCCAGTGATAATACCGCTTGAGGTCACGGTACATCTTGGTCGCTCCTGGATGAATAGAGAACTTGCTCGAATGAGCCTCTCTCAGTATCTCCTGCCTCAAATCCTCACCCTTGGGCACACAGATCCGACCATGCACAAGGATAGTACCATTAGCAGAAACCTGATACTCTGCACCCGCAGCCTTAGAGGCATTCACCAGCCTCTCATCGCTCTCCTGAGCTAACCTCACTCTGCTCAACAAATCCGCTCTATCAGCTGCCTCCAAACCCAAAGGTTCCTGTGAGATAGCACACAAACTCAATGCACTAATCTCAACTACCAACGCCTCCATATCCTGCTCCTGAGCCGAACCCACCCGCTTCCGACTCAAGGCATCTGCAACCAGGTTAGCTTTACCA
>NC_025693.1:18168955-18171410 GCF_000633955.1 Camelina sativa
CAAAATCTGCACCAAATATGCTCCTCTCCCCCACGTGAGTCCAACATAACGGTGTACGACACGGCCTCCCATTCAAAGCCTCATAAGGAGCCATCCCAATACTAGCCTGGTAGCTGTTGTTATAAGCAAACTCCACCAAGCTCAAGTGATCTGCCCAATGACCACCCCAATCCAGCACACACATCCTCAATAAATCCTCCAAAATCTGGATCGTCCTCTCTGACTGACCGTCCGTCTGAGGATGATAGGCTGTACTCATATGTACCTTCGTGCCCATCTCTGCCTGAAATGCCTTCTAGAACACCGAGGTGAACTTGGAATCTCTATCAGACACAATACTAGCAGGCACACCATGCAATCTGACTATCTCCCTCACGTACTTCTTGGCCAAAACCGCTGCTCCATCAGTTTTCTTGATGGCCAGAAAATGCGCAGACTTAGTCAAACGGTCCACAATGACCCAAATAGCATCAAACGTCCTCGACACAGGCAAACCTACCACGAAGTCCATCGTGATCAAATCCCACTTCCACTCTGGAATGGGTAAACTCTGTAACAAACCACCAGGAACCTGATGCTCCGCCTTCACCAGCTGGCAAGTATCACACTTCGCCACCCAGTCAGCTACGTCCTTCTTCATCCCGACCCAGTGATAATACCGCTTGAGGTCACGGTACATCTTGGTCGCTCCTGGATGAATAGAGAACTTGCTCGAATGAGCCTCTCTCAGTATCTCCTGCCTCAAATCCTCACCCTTGGGCACACAGATCCGACCATGCACAAGGATAGTACCATTAGCAGAAACCTGATACTCTGCACCCGCAGCCTTAGAGGCATTCACCAGCCCCTCATCACTCTCCTGAGCTAACCTCACTCTGCTCAACAAATCTGCTCTATCAACTGCCTCCAAACCCAAAGGTTCTTGTGAGATAGCACACAAACTCAATGCACTAATCTCACCTACCAACACCTCCATATCCTGCTCCTGAGCCGAAGCCACCCGCTTCCGACTCAAGGCATCTGCAACCAGATTAGCTTTACCAGGATGGTAAGCTATGTCCAAATCATAATCCGCTACTAACTCCATCCAACGCCTCTGCCTCAAATTCAGCTCAGGCTGAGTAAAAATGTACTTCAGACTCTTGTGATCTGTAAATACCTGTACCTTCCCACCATACAGATAGGATCTCCAAATCTTAAGAGCAAAGATCACTGCTGCCATCTCCAAATCATGAGTAGGATAATTAGCTTCATGCTTCCGCAACTGCCGCGAAGCATAAGCTATAACCTTCCCCTGCTGCATAAGTACACAACCCAACCCCACTCTAGAAGCATCTGTATACACAACATAAGGCTCGTCCTGCTCAGGCAATGCTAACACCGGCGTGGTAGTCAACATCTGCTTGAGACTTGCAAAACTTGCCTCACACTCTGGTGACCACACAAACGGGACATCCTTCCCTGTAAGCTTAGTCATCGGCTGAGCCATACTCGCAAAACCCCGAACAAACCTCCTGTAGTAACCTGCTAACCCCAGGAAACTCCGAATCTCAGTGGCACTCTGCGGCCTCGGCCACTCCCTGATGGACTGAATCTTCTCTGGATCCACTGAAACTCCCTCAGCTGAAACAATATGACCCAAGAACCCCATCTCACGCTGCCAGAAACTGCACTTACTCAGCTTAGCAAACAACTTCTGCTCCCGCAGCTTCTCCAACACTGCTCTCAGATGTACTGCATGCTCCTCAGGACTCTTAGAATATACCAGGATGTCGTCGATGAAAATGATGACTGACACGTCCAGAAACTCCTGGAACACGCTGTTCATCAATCTCATAAACGCAGCTGGCGCGTTTGTCAACCCAAACGGCATCACCACAAACTCATAGTGCCCATATCTCGTCCTGAAGGCTGTCTTCCTCACATCTGCCTCATGAATAGGGATCTGATGATAACCTGAAGCCAAGTCGATCTTGGAGAACCAAGTAGCACCCCTCAACTGATCCAACAACTCATCAATCCTCGGGAGAGGGTACTTGTTCTTCACAGTAACTCGGTTCGAACCCCGATAGTCAATACACAACCGAAAGCTCCCATCCTTCTTCTTAACAAACAACACCGGAGCTCCCCACAGTGAACAACTAGGACGGATAAAACCCTTGCTCAACAAATCTTCCAGCTGCTTCTTCAGCTCTGCCATCTCTGCTGGAGCCATCCTGTAAGGAGCCTTGGATAACGGCATCGTCCCCGGTTCCAGCTCAATAGTAAAAGGATCCGACCGAGATGGTGGTAATCCCTGCAATGACTGGAACACATCCTCAAAGTCCTCCACAACCGGAATACCGCTAACCGTGGACTTCCCCACTTACTCTGGCATAGATATAGTAACCAGATAAGCCTCACGGCCCTTCTCGATCATCTTTCCTACCTGAACGGCTGAGATCACGAGACTCCC
>NC_025693.1:18172075-18172417 GCF_000633955.1 Camelina sativa
ACCTGAGCTAGCAAGTCCATCAAGACATCCTCCCAGCCCGGAGCACCCTCAGCTGCAACCCTCACACCCGGGGCAACACCGTGACCGACACCGGGCCCATCCGCCCTGCCGTCACCCAAACCAGCCTGGTCTCCAGACACACTAGGATGAACCTGTGACTCCGCCACCTCCTCACTGGCCATGCTCTGGGTCACACTCACACTGGCCTCAGGAACCTGACCTCGTCCCCGACCACGACCACGGCCACGCCCACGACCACGACCACGACCGCGACCAACAACATCCTCACCTCTAACCATCTGTATCATCCAAGAACAGAAGGCTAAGCAAACAATAATTCTA
>NC_025693.1:18173558-18189812 GCF_000633955.1 Camelina sativa
TGGTCCCATACCCACTAACATCCTAACAACAATCAATAACCGCGGATAACCAAATAAAACAAATTCCATTAAACCAAAAGAATGCCAACAACAATAATCCAATAATTCAACCATGAAATAGCAAGGTTCCAACATCCAACAATGCTCTATCAACTCAATACTAGCAACCTAACAATAGCTAGACCACTATCAACCAAGCCTCTAGAACATCCTCCTCCTCATCGCCTTTGATTCCACGATCACACTTTGCCTTTACCTGCACCACAAACACATATTGCAATGCATGAGTATTTTATAAACACTCAGTAAGGCAATCCTCCCATCTACTGGGCTATACACACAAGCAATAGAGACATCTCTAACCATTAAACAACATTCAACAATCAACAATAACAAACCAGGACTCCGCATCGACCGATACCAACATGCATCGACCGACACCAGATGGAGGTTGCGTCGACCGACGCAAGATCTGCGTCGACCGATGCAAGGTTAACTTGCATCGACCGATGCAAGATATGCATCGACCGATGCATGCTCGACATAACACGAAAACCCTAGAGTTTACGCGCCGTCCTCGCATCTGCATCGACCGACGCACAAAGTGCATCGACCGATGCAATGCCGAGCATCGTTTTCCTCCGAAGCTTCTCGCCGGATCTTCGTTCCTGCAACCACGAAACTCAATCCCAAGCCACAAGAAAGCTCCCTAACGTCCCAAATAACAATCTAACCAGCCTAACAACACATAACAAGCAAATTAGAGAGATCTCTAGCTTAGATAAGCCATGGTCATGCACTTACCTTTGCCACAGAATAATCTGAACCTAACACAAGGAAGAAAACGCTTCTAGGAAGCTCCTACAACGATCTCAGCTACAGATCTCTCCAGGAACGGCCTCAAATCTCCCAAATCACCAAGAACACCCAAGAACTCTTTCTTTCTCTTTCGTTTCTCTCAAAAGCGGCTAAACACGCGAATGAGACAAAACTCACGAGTTAAGGGTTTCCTTCACCCAAAACGCAGCGTTTGACTTAAGTCAAAACGCACAAACTCAACCTTGCATCGACCGATGCATACTTTGCATCGACCGATGCAACTCCCAAACCGGGATTCCGGTTCACGGATGTTACACAAACTCTATCAAAAAATACAATATATGCTATAGTTTTATTGTTTAATCATGGGTTACTAAATAGAGAAAAACTTGAGAAAGTACCTTTATTTGTTTTTTAAAATGTCTATATCTTTTAGTATCTTTATTTACCATTTAGTCTCTATACTAACATCATTAGGTTAATTGACTACATAAGTCGAGTTTTATTGATAATTTGACTTTTAAAACAGTAATAAAAAATAGAGAGACGAACATCGACCTCAATAATTTATTTTTGCTTTCTGTCAACCAACCTCAACCCTCGAAAGTTAAAATTATTAATGTATTGTATAGTGTAATACTGTACTAGTATTAATTTGAAATTCAAAAATATAGTATAATTAGAAGAAGTTTAACGCGATGAAGAAGAATAAAATATCATATTTTAAAAAATCTTGAAATTATCTAGAAAAATGATTTGATCTTCTGGCACAAAATTGTAAATCAAATATAATATTTTTTGTCAGCACATAAATATTATAATATTAGAATATTTTTTTCTATCTTGAAATTATTTTAAAATAAAACTATCATAACTATAATTTTTCCAAAACTATAATATGAATGTTTTAGTCTTTAGTTATCAGCAAATTATTATTTGAGGAATTATAATGTTATGGTAAGTATATAAAATATTGATCAATGATATATATATATATATATTATAACTAAAGGATATTGCTAAAATGTTATGATATTTTTTATGTATATAATCTTGAGAGGAATGAGTGCCACTTGTGAGCTTTTTAAAGTATGAATTTGAGGAAACCTTAGTTTATTATACAAAAAAAAAATATACACTAAGATAATGTTAGTTGAATACAAAAAATTATAGAATTTACAAACTTATAAGAGATTTGAGATATGAGGGTTATTGAGATGTGTGTCTTTCTTTTTATAGGAAAATTTGGAGTTAGAAGCATATCATAAATTGATTATTTCATTGGGTAGTTTTACTTATATTAATTTACATCTATAAGAAGTTACATAAGCTATATGAGAGTGACAAAATGCAATATATTTTAATATTTATCATGTTTCTAATTGTTATTAGTCATTCATTACAATGCTAATAATATTATGTTTGTACCTTAAAGATGGATATAATTATTAATATGAGAGTTACAAAAGATGTGATAGAATATTAAATTTACTAAAATATGTAAGAAGTTTCACCAAAAATACATTTATTAGTTGTTTGGAGTATTAATTATTTTTGGTTAATATAACTATAAATATATGATAGGAATTTCAACCTAATCAAATTAATATGAGACTTACAAAATATGTGATAAACTATGAAGTTTAATAAAATATGTGAGAAGGTTCATAAATAAATACATTTTTTTTAAATATAAATAGTTACTATGACTAATAATATATGATTGGAATTTCTTTTTTTTTCTATCATTTTTTTTTCCTAATAATATATGATAGGAATTTCAAGCAAAACAAATAATAATTATATAGATATATTCATTTCTTTCTTTAAAAGACATATACTTTAGTTATTTCTCTCTAAATATTTGTAATCAAATATATATATATATATATACATATATATTTAAATATACTTTAGTTTATTTTAGTTAGAGTCAAATTGAAAAAATGTAATACTCATATCATGTTAATTCTTTCTATTAAAGTTAAGAAACAAAAGAGAAAATCATTATTTTGGACAATATGATACACTAATTAAAGAATAAATTGAACATCTTTTAATGTATAATATCAAATTATATTTTTTTTTCTTAGATATAAATATAAATAATATAATTTTTGTCATATAAAGTCAATTGAAAAAAATATAATACAAATATTAAAGAGAAAATAACACATGTCATAAGAAGAAAATGCCAAATGGCAACTTTTTAGAGCTTGTAAAAAAAGAACCTTATTTTATTATATAAGATTCATAGAATAAATTGAACATCTTTTAATGTATAATATCAAATTATATATTTTTTTCTTAGATATAAATATAAATAATATAATTTTTGTCATATAAAGTCAATTGAAAAAAATATAATACAAATATTAAAGAGAAAATAATACATGTCATAAGAAGAGAATGCCAAATGGCAACTTTTTAGAGTTTGTAAAAAAAGAACCTTATTTTATTATATAAGATTCATAGATAAATATTAAGTCCACACATTAATATAATTAAAATAAACAAAAGATAATTATAAAACCAATTTGATCTTGACTATATATATATTTTAAAGTTAACCAGTCAATATATTGATTACATTTTCCTTTTGTTTTCGTGATGGTAGGTTACTATTCATAGTGTAAAAATAAATCCTTTTTTTTTCTTTCTGGTCAAAGTAATAACTGTATTTATATTTCTTTTATTATAAATAGTTTTTTTTATGGACAAACCATTTTCATTCTTGAAGAAACAAAACCAAAACAAAATGTCTTCACTAATTATTGTAGTTTTGGTTTTGAATCTCTTACATATTTTGTTCTCAACAGTCTCAGTTCGTTCTGATCAAAGTGTGTTGCCTATCAGATCCTTCAAGGTTAGCGTTGATATTTTTAGAACTTGAGACACATGTCTCTTTTATTATGTTAATCTATTTAACTACTTCAATATCATATTCTTCTTCATTTTTTAAGAATTATGTATTGAGTTCAAAATCACCTCATGTCTTTTTTTTTTCTTCTTTTCGTAGATAGGGGAAAATGCTACATACGATTGCGTAGATATTAATAACCAACCAGGACTTGGTCATCGTTTGCTCCAAAACCATACAATCCAGGTACATTGACATTTCAAATATCCGTCTTCTACATGATTTTGAAATTACTTTTATAAAATGCGCTGACATACAAGTTATTTTTTGAAAAGATGAAACCATCAATTTCAAGACATGAATTAAGGAATCACATTGATAACAACAAATCATATTCGAGTGAAATAGGGTGTCCAGATGGAACCGTTCCTATATTGAGAATCTCAAATGAATACAATACCAAGGCACAACTTTTCGGCGAGAAGTATTTCCATCCGCTAACTGTCAAAAATCCTGGAACACATGTAAACATTTAATTCTCTCCATATACATTAAATCTAATTATGTTTTATATATATCTTAATTATTAATCAATATACATGTCGATATAACTGGCTCTTAGTAGTTTGTTGGAGTATGGTCAAGTAGTGGTCCATATCGTGGTGTAGAAGCTTCGTATAATGGATATACGCTATACATCGAAAAAGATCAGGTTTCATATAGTGTAATATCTATGGGTAGTCGGTTGAATAACCAAGTCAATTCTATTCAAGCGGGTTATATTGTAAGTTCTACATTTTAGTGGTTTTCTTTGTAAAATTCGCATATAAATATTTGTTAGTAGGTGCACAAAAAAATATATTTGTTAGTATTAAAGTATTCAAATTCGTTTTGATAGATAAATCCAAGTTTCTTTGGCACCAGACAACTTTGGACATATGGATATTTTAAGGTGTGTGCATGTGAACATTTTTAAGTTTAGTTTTACGTTAAATTATCTATACTTAATCCTTAAATTAAATAACATGTGTATATTAAACACGATTTCAATAGGGTAAAGATGGAAAAGGATGTTACAATACAGCATGTGATGGGTTTATTCAGGTATCAAGGAAAATTCCCATAGTCCAACCCATAAACATAAACCCAGGAGACTCTGTTTGGTCGCGTTGGTCTATCCATCAGGTATTTCTACGGATTATATATATATATATTTTTTTATGAAATTTTTATGAATTTAGAAATTAATTATATATGAATCATATTAGTGATCGACATATATTTAATTATATAATAAAAGTTTTTTAAGAAGTAATTTAGTAGCACATATTCTTTTCGTTTTTTTAAATGTGTTTGTTTTATCTTTTGATGTATGGAAAATGATAAAGCAACAGGAAATTGGTGGCTTACACAACTGACAAAAAATGCACCCAACGTAGATATTGGATATTGGCCAAAAGAACTATTTAACATTTTGAATGACGGTGCTAATATAGTTAGTGTTGGAGGTGTAGTTCATGCTTACCTTACTGGTTCAAGTCCCCCGATGGGTAATGGTAATTTTCCGGTTGGAAGCCATAAAAATTCAGCAATGTTTACAAATATTGAAGTTCTGGATTCCAAATATAGGAGTCATAAAATGAATTATTTTCCTACGAAGATTTTTGTTGATAGTCCAAAATGCTATGACATAAAAATTGGTAATGTGAAATCATTTCATAGTAAACGACTCGGTTTCTTTTTCAATTATGGTGGTCCGGGAGGAAAATTTTGTGGAGTTTGATATTTTACATTGTAATCTTTAGACTAACAATGGGAAATTACCTATAATAATACATAAAAGTTACCTAATTACTATAATAATATGTTTGAAAGCATTCTTACTAAAACAATACATAAAAGTTTGAACATTACTTATAATCAATCATTCTCTGTTTATTTACAGTATGTGTCATTGGCAATTATAATTAAAAAGTTAATTGATATGATAACCCAAACTTTAATTACTAACTTAAGTTCGAGAGAATCTCATAATCCATGAATCGTTTCGGTTTTGAAATTCCACTATGGTGATGGTAACTACAGTGACTTCTTAGATCCACGTAATGGGGTACAGATAAGTAACGACGCAATTATGGACGATAATTTTTCTGATAAGGAAGGTTACGACTACGACTTTGAGTATGTTAGGTCTGACATGTGTGGGGAAGATATTGTGTAGTCGTTGGATAGTTGAATGTTCAGAGTACACAATTTAATTTATATACCCTCATCCGCTCCATCTTTTTTGTTATTGGTTGTACAGTTGAAACACTTTGCGTATATTGTATCCTTACGTAAACCACAAAACAATTACCATTACATTTATTTGTACCCTAATAGTTTTTGTCAACACAAGGGCTTAAATATCGCTTTTCGTGTGCACACATTGGTGTACGATTACATTTTCATTTTCTCTTTTTATACCCTAACATTTACTAAAATGTAATTCCATGCTGCTTTTGCAATGTACTATTATTGTGCTACAGTTGAAGTAAATAACATAACATCATCGATAGTTTGTACCAAGTATTATTGGATAACTTGATTGACAAGTCGTAGTTTAAATTATGACACACAAAATGTTACTACAAACTTTTATAATGGGTATTAAATATGACTAAATGGCGAGGGTGATGATTATAACAGATACCAAGATCAGGCATGCTAAGAAGATAAGACAAACATGATGTACAACTTCCTCTTACGGCTTTCTTCACTCCAGTTCTTGAAACCAGCCTTGCTCTCTAACTTTGCATCTGAAACAACTTTCAGGTGCTTATAGAAGTCAACTTCAGTCTTCAGTTTTTAGATATGGTCCCTTGCGTTAATCAAGACAAGTTTTTGCCAACTGGTAGGTGGTTTGTTGTTTATGACTGCATACTTGTAAAAAGTTCGACCAGGATTTACGTCAGTCCATGATTTCATTACAGTAGGAAAATCACCGCAATCACAAAGTGGGGAAGTTATCAGAGGCATGTATACAAAACTTAAAATATGGGTTATTCTCAGAGACTTAGAATTATAGGATGTGTATTTGGTTTTGATTTTCCACCTACAATTTAATTGTCCCGATTTAGATCTCGTAATTTACTAATGCCATCTATGTGTTGCCCTCGTGGTCATGTATTTCAATTGCATTTTAAAACAAATTAGACAATATATTGGTGGTAATTGCGTTCAGCTGCTGGTAACCGACGACATGACACTAGTAGGGCATCTGATATGATTACTCATACTTGTCATATTATGCTTGGATATGATGTATATGTCATTATTATTTTGTTGATTAACTGTTAGATTAGGCAACTAAACAGTATTCAATTTTGTAAGTCTCGTTACATATTCCGATTTCAGTAGAAGTTTAATATATAGTTCCTTCACAACATGTTGCATTCTAATTCTTTGTAACACAATTTTTTAGGTCGTGCATTTCGTAAGACAACTACCCAAACTCACCTTGTTAAAATATACAATGCCCACAACCTATGCCTACGAAGATCCCTGAACTCCCTGATGATATCTTGAGTGATTTTTTTATGTGTTGCAAAAGATCAGTGGTAGTTATTAGGTCCAATATTGAAAGCTGGGCACATGGGTGGAAATATGGTGTATAGAGATGATGTCCTCAAGACTGCACACATCCACTCCCTCTGTTATTACCCAGACGATTACAACACATTCACACATCCAACAACCAAAGTTGTTTAGGAGGGCTGGTACCGTCATTTCTTTGAGAGGTGTCTCCAAGCTGGAAATAAGACAATCATGTTTTGCGAAGTCTTACGGATCGTTTTTCAAGAAGGACACACCCACATAGGTCTAGGTTTAATTAAATGCAATGTACCCAACACGTCTCTTGCCACCTTGTTGTGGTATTCTATACATGTTAACTGGCAAAGAGGAAACCGCTGCAAACTACCTTAAAGTTTTTTTATGACATGCATCAGCCGTTGTTCACTCCTAGTGTACGGCCTTATGGCGAGCATTTGGTCAACACATTGTGTACTTTCCAATACATAGTTACTGTTATTACGACAATTATCGTTATCCTACAAAATCAAGAGTAATTGCTTGGCCCGCGTGTGCCTTGACTGCAAGCTTGGTTATGGAGTTTATGAAAAGTTGAAAACCTGTGTGATCAATGTTATTTATGGTGGCTCCTGCGGTGAGTTTGTTGTATTCTGTGATAATGTTCTGTTGGGTGTCGTCGTCTTTAAGTACCGTTGCATTTGGGTCCTATTATGTCCTAGCCTAAAATTATTGATGTAGAATGTTATTGTTACCACCGTCCTTATTACTTTCATCTATACTCCACCGCACTTAGCATTTAAGTTACGAGTTTGACGTTTTAATGCCATACACCTCTACGTCCGACTATGTATTTGGGTGACTATGTTGTAATATATAGTAACCATGTTAAATGGTTTCATGTAGTAGGATTATTATGTTGTTACCATGTGTAGTAAATTCTATGTTTGAATTTACTTTGTTTATATATCCTAATATGAAAACTAGTGCTTTTGGTAGTTTAAATAGGCACTAAAAAGAAATTTACTATGAAAACATTTAATAAGTGTCGTAAATGAAAGTTTTCGTTCATCTCCCCAACCAACTACAATATTTTATCACCATTTATTGAGTACTTGTGTTGTTTCTGCGTACTCAAACCTCACACCAAATACATAAATATTTATACATCTACTTCAAAATGTCCGATGGAATTGAAAGAGTACTTGATCTACGTGATGATATATTGTTAAAATTATCAGGCTTGTCGCAGTTGATGGTTTGTCATTCCTTGGTCAAATATTGAAGGCTGGCCAAGTCACAGCCGTCTACAGGCCTGAAATTCTATTCTAAAGGATGCTGATATCTAAAACATCTGTTGTCATCCTTCATGGTTCCAAACATCCCATAACCCAAATGGTGGACTCCAAAAGGTTCACAGGCGTTTTTTCCAAAGATGCTTAGAAGCTGGGAACAAAACAGCAATCTACTATGAAGGCCTCCGGGTTGTTGCCGAGGATAGAGATATTAAACATGGTATTGCACTTCTAAGTTGTAACGTTCCCGCAGAAGTTGATGCGACACTTGCATGTGGGATTCTATCTATGTTAGATGAGAATGAGGAGATGGCGATTCGTTATCTTCACCAGTTTGATGCACATCACTATCCATTGCAATCAGAGGGTTTAAGGCTTATCGCCGAAGATGTGTTCCAAGAGTTATCTACATATATTATAGCGCTTAAAAACAAATATACCGATTCACTTGCGTATCCTTCAAGTCCATTGATCCCTTCCTCGAATTGTGCTCTTCTCTGTTTTATGGAGGTCGGTTGCTATTATGAATTCTATCGAGACTATGACATCTACGTGAAGATAAGTACAACATTTTCGCCTTACGTTCAATTAAAGGTAAAACGAACAAGTTGTAAAAATTACAAACAAGATTGATTAGACTAAAGTAAATGAAATATACTTCTTTTGATATGGAACATATTTGAACCAATAAACCCTATTAATGAATTTTTTGTCAAAATTATATCTCTCTCAGCGGCATGTGTTACATATACAAAATCTTATGTGGATATATACATAACTTCTTGTTTTGGTGGAGTTATTAAATTATAAACCTACCAAGTCTTTGAACATTTTAAAAGCATACATAACAACATGATGAAGAAGTATTCATGATAACATTCACTCTTCACGTTAACACAATGATTTAATGTAGACAAAATCTATTAATTAACAGAAGTACACACGTCATATTCAAACTTATAAATTTAACGAAACAGACGCCATATAGCATATACATAAATAATTTATGTCATAGGGAGAGTGATAACATCCTAAAAAAAGTGAGAGAGAAGAAAGAAATACAAAATAGGAGGCTTCTTTTCAAAGAAATAATGTAAGTTAAACGTCCAACATATACTACACTTCCTCGTTCTTCTCACGCTGGTTGATGTAGTCTAACCTGATCTTGAAATCATGAATCTCTTGAAATAGAGGGTCAAAATACACCCTCGATACAACATGTTAACTCAAAATCTCTACTCTTTGACCTAATATGAAATGAGGCAAACCAACTTTAGTATTTGTAAGTATTTGTAATGATTTCAAGTGTAATGAAAATGTATTAATAACTGAAATGTGTTATAACCTCTGTCCTTAAACTTAACCCTCCAAAAATGCAAGACTGCAACAACTGGGCCACCAATGATTGTCAAAGAAACCAAATGCTTCATTATAGGTAACATAGTGCAACTGATGACTCCTTAAAACGGTAACTTAAATATCTAGCCGTTAGAAGACATTAAATTTCATGGATTCGCAATAATCTAATACATGGAGAAAATTGAATAAAATGTCTCACTCTAGGTTCCTTAATGAAAACCGGACTATCCGGGTCTTTTTGTTATAATGAACAGCAGCTGGATAATCAACATGTAACGTTGGTTCCATGCGGACTACTTCCCCCATCGTATCTAACATTTCAATAGATTACAATTAGCGACATCGATGATTAATATTATGGAAATATAACAATTTATACACGTTACCTAAACATCAGATCTTGGTGAAAGAAGACCATCCATTATAAATCTTGTATTATAAATCTTGTCGAAGGTTTGGTAGTCTATCAAGTTATTGTTCGACAAGATATCAATGTTTTCAACTATTGTATCTGCAGTAAATTTGATCAGGTAGTTTATATCCACAACCTTCACACCAGATGTGTCGACTTCAACCTCGAAATTCGAAATGGTTTTCCGCTCATCCTCCTCGATCCCTCTACGTACATAGAACTGGTGCACAAGGTTGTCACTTATTGTTGCCTGCATCTTGTCACCCTACCGATCATGGAAATAAACTGTCATTTTGATTAAAACCATGATAACAAGTAACTATTGAGAGACAATGAATAAGAAAGTTACTTAAAAATACGTCGCAAACAACCAGTTCAACAGTTGAGACGTCGCGATCTCGCTTGTTCCATTTCCTAATGATTTTAACATAAACCTTTTTCCGAAATGAATATGAAATCAGTAAGATTGTGTATTTTATAAGCGGCTAATGGTGACCATTCGGTGTACCCTACATTTCTTTTCAAAACAGCGTAATTGTTAGTGGTTGTAACTCTCCCATTGAAGTAGATACATCTCATCTAATAAATGATTATAAATGTGAAAATATAAATTACGAATTTCACTAAACTATAGTCAGGCCTGACCTAGGATAAAAGGTGGCCCAGACTAATATCGCCCAAATAAGGGCCATGGAAAATAATGTCACCCTCATAAGTTTCAATATATTCCAATTAATAGTAAGTAATAGAAGGATGACGGTCCGTAACTATATGGTATTCAGATTCGTACACCTTTTAGATAGAAATCAGCTTTACCATAGAGAACATCTCATTTCTCAGGGTGATCAAACTAAGACTGAGGGAGCACCATGGGCTGTAACTTGACCCTCCCACCATGCTTGTTCTGTAGATTGAGGAAAACAAAATGGTGTTAGTATAAACAAAACCTCAAACGATAGAGGCTACTGAAATAAAACAAAATGAAATTGTTGGCTAAGGGACCTGATACTCCATCGTTTAACCTGTCCATCCTTCTTCTGATTTTGTTGAGCAGCTTGAGATTATCATTCTCAATGTGTTTTATGAGCTTCTCAATCATCAGATGACGTTCCATTTAGAGGAGTTACAAATTGAAAACCTCAAAATTACAGAAAAGACCATTCAAACTCAAATCCATAACCTAATGAGATTAACAAATACCACAATTAAAATCTACAAAATCAAGCTCGTAAATGCAAACTTCATCATTACAGATAGATGGAGATTAAGAGGCGGAGTTGAGGAATTACCATGGATGTGAGATAGCGACTGAGATGTCAAGATAGCGACTGAAGACGACGGAGCGGCTCCCCGGAGACGGTGGTTCACGGAGAAATAAAAAGGGGTTTTGGATCAGTTTCTTAGTGAATTTGAAAACGACTAATGAAACCTTCACAGCTAACTAGCGGTAATCTCATAACAACATCAAAATTAAACATCCACTGTCTCAAAAAAACAGATCTAAGAAAACATAAATACTTACTTTTTCACGGCTTCGCCGTTAACTTTACTTCCAGAATCTCTAGGACCTTCTCTACTTCTTCCTCGTAATCCAAAAGCTCCTCCTCATAGGCTTCGTTGTCTCTAGCGTCTCCCATACTTCACAAGTTCTACAAACAGAGGAGAAATTTCAGAGAGAGATTTTTCAATTTAAAAGCAAAAAAGAAAACCCTAAAATTTGGCTCGATTTAGAGTTTGGGTGAGCTGGGTTAGCGGAATGGGAGATGGATAAGGTGACTGAGGGGGAAGAGGGTGGGGGAGACGATTCAGCAGCGGCGGAGGAGTATATCAGCAAAGATGGAAGGAGGAGGGTGAGGAAGACGACGATTTAGGTAGCTGTTCTCTTTCTTTTTTTTTTTTTGTCGGTTAATATTCTTTTTGCGTCTCCAAAATAATCTAAAAGAAAGGTTATTGTGTTTTTTTCTAAGCGTTGGCGCTTAAGTGAATATTTTGATGTAAGTGTTGGCGGAATATGTGATTTTAGCTTCCCGCTTAATGATTTTTTTTAATAGCGATGTTTTTGTGCTATTATAGAATGCTCGAAATGAAAAAAAAAAATTTATAGCACCGCAATCGCAGAGGGGGAGCCTAAGAGCGGGAGTGAAACTGAACTAAAGCTAGGGTTACAGTGCATGACTCATGTTAGGGGTAGATCCCACCCCAACAAAGGGGGCTGGTCCAAGAAAAATCCCAAAATAAACTCTTTGAAGAAAGAGGGGTATTATGGTCTTTTTCCCTGGACGAACCGACACGATTCCCTATAAATACAGGCATACGGCCTTTGGAAAAGGGGATCGGAAAAAGGCAAGAGAATTCGTATAGCAAGTACACAAGCCCTAGCTCGTCCACGCAAGAGTCAACGCGTTCAGAGTCAACAACTTAAGGATCAACGAGCGAATAGCCCGTCTTTTACTCTTGTCTATGCTTGTATCTCGTTTAAGTCGTATTGTAGTCCGTCTTTTGTGCCTCGGCACCAATAAAATAAAAGAGAACTTCGACTTTCCTTTGACCGAACTAAATATACTAATTGTGACCGATAAGGACATCAACAACTCACTAACTTTTAAAATTAAATATAAGAGATGAAAAGTTGAAAACATTAGATATGTCGTGGGCGATGTAGTTGGGCTAAAGAATGATGATGCTAAGGTGTTTTCATTACGATTACCGATTTCAAATGGCAAATAAATCGAATTTGACTGAAAACAGGGAGACGGAAAAGGTGGTGATATGACAACTAACAGTCAGCCAAGTTGATTCCTTTATGTCAACTCTCTCACAGTAAGAAGTTGATGTTGAAATTTCTAGTCATCCACACTTAGACGGCTTAATTTCATAATTAATTGTTTGAAAACATGTTACTTATTCTCTACTTTCAATAGTAAGATCTTCGTAAAATAGTTAGATATACATTACACATAAAGCAAACTATGAATTTGGTTCTCAAGTTGTCCAACTTATTAAGTGGAATTTTAAATATGATCGTTATCTCGATCATTTATTGACCTACTTTACCCAAAACACTTGTCATTTCCTTGACAAATAAAATTTGGCAATGCGTGAACTTGGTACTGATTTGATGGTAAATATTCTTCAACGTGTTGCTTCTGATCGGTGGTGGTTACTAGAACCAATCCTCAAAGTTGAGCGTAGGGGTTGAGATTTGGTGTACCATGACGATGTCCTGAAGGATGCATGCATATTCTCACTGTGTTCTGATCCCACTGATTATTACACTTACAAAGATCCGACAACCCATGTTGTTGAGGAGGGCCACTACCGGCCATTGTTTAAGCGGTGTTTAAAAGCAGGAAACAAGAAAGCAATTTATTACGAAGGATTATTGATACTTGCTGAAGAATAGGACGTTGTCCGAGCATTAGATTTACTCACTATTATTGTACCTGACAAAGGTCATGTCACCTTTACCTATGGTATCCTATCAATTTTATCTGGAGAAGAGGAAAAGGCTGAACACTACCTTCAAGTATTCAATGAATCTCATCAGCCGTAGTGGATTGAAGGTATACGGGAATATGGCGAGGATTTTTGTAATAGAGTTGAAGGCGTTTTGTACTCAGCCAAGGAGGTCATACGTCAACACATTCTGTTATCGTAATAGGACTCCTCCACCTGACTTTGCTAGAGTGTGCAAGGAAAAGTATGGATGTTTTGAAAACCAATGCAATGACTGTTATCTATGGTGACTCGATGGAAGTGTACAAGTTTCTCTAACACTGTACATGCAGCTGTGTACAACCACAAGTAGAAGCAAGGTTTGATAATGGAAGAGGTGGTCAGCCGATTACCCTTCACCAACATCTTAGTTAGGTATGTAGGATCCTTTTTCCGAATGTACTCCTTATATATAACAATACTAGTTTTTGTATGTTATTAAAATTCTCTACCCTTGTACTTTGTCAACATGTTTTCTATATCGTAACTTCATGTGTGATATAAAAAGATTGTAATAGCGAGTCTCTACTGATTTTTTAATATATTCAAATTAATGTGAAATATGACAAGGTTATATATGGTTATATATAATATACGGTTTCAGGTATTCCAAAGTTGTAGCCGGTGAACAGCTTCTAATATATAATATATGTAGGAGTTCATCACTAAATATGGGCTTTGGTCATATGGGCCACAAGCGTTGGTCACTGGAGCCATGGCCAACAATAAACGTTGGAGTTCAACAAAATATTTGGGTGGTATATTGAAACAACCGACCTTTTTTTTTTTTTAATAAATAAATAATAAATAATAATATAATAAATAACTACAACTAGTGGTCCCATACCCACTAGCCACCTAACCACATTCACAATCCAACAGCGGAACAACATACCAATAGATATCCAATAAAACAATATCCAATAACCAAATAAGTAATATCCAGCATTAATCCCAAACAGCATAAATCAAACAACCAGCAATCCTAACAATGCTCTAAGACTCAATTCTAGCAACCTAACAATGCCAGATAACCATACAATCAAGTCCCTAGAACATCCTCCTCTTCATTGCCTTTGATTCCACGATCACACTTTGCCTTTACCTGCACCACAAACACAAATTGAGATGCATGAGTATTTGATAAACACTCAGTGAGGCAATCCTCCCATCTACTGGGCTATACACACAAGCAATAAGATCTCTACATGCCACAAACAACAATCAATAAAACAAACCAGGCAATATACATAGCATGCAACGTCCATCGTAACTGAACAAGGGGTGTCGACCGACACCAGATGGTGTCGATCGACACTGACTATCTGGTGTCGACCGACACCAAACTGGTGTCGACCGACACCCTGCCCGACACTCCCGAAAACCCTAGTTTGCGTCGACCGACACCTCCACATGGCATCGTTCGACACTCGCTAAAGTCCCGAGCCGTCCTCGCGTTGGTGTCGACCGACACCCCAACTGGTGTCGACCGACACCGATGCCGAGCAGCGATTTCCCTCGATCAGAAACTCCGAATCTCGCCTCCAAGCTTCTCCAATCCGCTCCTTGCACTCCCAGAAGCCAAACCCAGCCCAGACAGCAACGAAATATCATAGAGAACTCAAAGAAACAACCACATAAGCACCAAATCACATAGAATCTAG
Source organism: Camelina sativa (assembly GCF_000633955.1). NCBI lineage: Eukaryota > Viridiplantae > Streptophyta > Magnoliopsida > Brassicales > Brassicaceae > Camelina > Camelina sativa. Next base: position 18,189,033 of record NC_025693.1, read on the forward strand.
AGATCTTAGCTTAGATAAGCCATGGTCATGCACTCACCTCTTTGCAGGAAGATTCTGACCAACAAGAACGAATTCCCTCACTCCTAGCAAGCTTCTAGCACCTTCCCAGCCTTGGATCTCCCAAGAACAGCAAGGAATCTCTCAATCTCTTCCCAATAGCTCAAGAACACTCTCTCTTTGTGTTTTCTCTCAAAAACGGCGAATAAGACAAAACAACACGACCCTAGGTCGTTTTCTTCCTTTAAAACTCGATTTAGGGATTCCCTAAACCAACCACGCAAACCGGACAATTAAAATTGAACCGACCAAACCGACCACAATTGGTGTCGATTGATGCCTCACTAGGAGGTGTCGATCGACACCCTTACCAAAATACCAAAATTTGGTTTGCGGGTGTTACAATTCTCCCCCACCAATCTAGATTCGTCCTCGAATCTCGAACAACCATCAGTCAAGGACTCCCGTGCAACCGTCTCCACGGCCCGCACTCCTCCGACCGATCTACAGAAGGTCACCTCTAGACGATAGACTCACGTTCCAGGCTCATTTGCTCTTGACGTTTTGTACTTTCCTTTACTCCTAGGCCTAAACCTTGAGTTTTTATTGGCTCCTCATCAGACCTAAGTCTGCATGCCAAAATATACAAGGAAAAGTCCAAACTCGTCTCTCGGGTTGCCACCCTACAGCGCGCCCCCGGATCGTCATCCGAAGTCGATATACCACCCATACTCCCGAGCCACAAAGTCTCTGAATATGGCAGTACTAGGAGAACCTAAGTCC
>NC_025693.1:18190218-18195734 GCF_000633955.1 Camelina sativa
TCTGTCCCGAAGGACCGTCACAAAGACACTCTGGCTAAACAGCCCGCCACAAAGGCCAAACAAACGTCCTAAAAAGGACCGCCACCAAGGCCACACAATTGTCCTAAAGAGAACCGTCACAAAGACACTCTGGCTAAAAAGCCCGTCACAAAGACCACACAAATGTCTAAAAAGACCGCCCCACACGGGCACACTGACTCAAAAGTCCGCCACTAAGGCCACACCCAAGCCCCTCCAAGGCTCTCCAGCGCTAAAATGGACAAATTCCAACTCCCGGAAAACTTTGCATATTTAGCACTTTCCATTTTTTTTTTTTGGAAACTTTCCACTTTTGGAAACTACTATTTTAGGAAACTTCCTTCCAAAACCCCGCCTCACGGAAACTTTGTACCCCGAACACCACCTCATCTTGTTACTGAGTCGCACAACCAACCTCCCCAAGCGACCGAGTAACAAGAGAGATGGGCTGGAATACTCCATTCCCGCTCCAGCCACGGATTACAAATGGGACCAGGCTAAACAAGCTCAAGTCGCGGCTTGCTTCTCATACCACTTCTTGAACCTTGCCTTCATCTTTGCCTCAGGCTCCCAAGTCTGCTCCTCAACACCATCACAGTCCCACAGGACTCTCATCAAAGGAATCTTCTTCTTCCGAAGTTCCTTGATCCTCCTCTCGAGAACCCTCACTGGTCTCGCCTCCAAAGTCATGTTAGGCTGAAGATCCTCAGGAATCTTAGCCAACACCTCCTCTCCCTCACGGAGACACTTCCGCAACATAGACACATGGAAAACCTTATGGAATGCACGCATCACCTCAGGTAACTCCAATCTATATGCCACTGGTCCAACCCGCTCAATCACTCTGAATGGACCCATATACCTCGGACTCAACTTAGTCTCTGACAATGACCTGTTCGGACCCCGCAACATGGCCATCTTGAGGTACACTCTGTCTCCTACCTGAAACTCAAGATCTCTCCTCCTCCTATCTGCATAACTCCTCTGCCTATCCTGAGCCTCCTTCATGTTCAGCTTGAGAACCCGAATCTTCTCTGAGGTCTCCTGAACAAAACTAGCACCAAACATGCTCCTCTCCCCCACCTGAGTCCAGCATAATGGTGTACGACATGGTCTCCCATACAAAGCCTCATAAGGAGCCATCTTAATACTCGCCTGATAACTGTTGTTGTAAGCAAACTCTACCAGGTTCAGGTGATCTGCCCAATGGCCACCCCAATCCAACACACACATCCTCAGCAAATCCTCCAGCGTCTGGATCGTCCTCTCAGACTGTCCATCTGTCTGGGGATGATAAGCTGTACTCATATGCACCTTAGTGCCCATCTCCGCCTGAAATGCCTTCCAGAACACCGAAGTGAACTTAGAATCCCTATCAGACACAATGCTCGCTGGCACCCCATGCAATCTGACTATCTCTCTCACATACTTCTTAGCCAAGACCGCTGCTCCATCAGTCTTCTTAATGGCCAGAAAATGTGCTGACTTAGTCAACCGGTCCACAATGACCCAAATAGCATCAAAGGTCCGTGACACTGGCAATCCTACCACAAAATCCATGGTGATCATATCCCACTTCCACTCAGGAATGGGTAAACTCTTCAGTAACCCGCCAGGAACCTGATGCTCAGCCTTCACTAGCTGACACACATCACACCTCGAAACCCAACTAGCTACATCCTTCTTCATCCCGACCCAATGATAGTACCTCTTGAGATCACGGTACATCTTAGTCGCTCCTGGATGAATGGACAACTTGCTCGCATGAGCCTCTCTCAGAATCTCCTGTCTCAACTCCTCATCCTTGGGCACACAAACCCGACCGTGCACCAAGATAGTACCATTATCTGAGACCTGATACTCTGAATCCACATCCTTAGAGGCATTCACCAGCCCCAAATCCTTCTCCTGAGCCAACCGCACTCTACTCAGAAGATCTGCTCTATCTACTGCTTCCAAACCCAACGGTTCCTGTGAAACAGCACATAAGCTCAACGCACTGATCTCCCCTACCAGAGACTCCATCTCCTGCTCCTGAGCCGAAGCTACCCTCTTCCGACTCAGAGCATCTGCAACCGTGTTAGCCTTACCAGGATGATAGGCTATCTCCAAATCATAATCCGCCACAAGCTCCATCCACCGCCTCTGCCTCAAATTCAACTCAGGCTGAGTGAATATATACTTCAGGCTCTTATGATCTGTGAACACCTGTACCTTTGCACCATAAAGATAAGATCTCCAAATCTTCAGGGCAAAAACTACAGCACCCATCTCCAAATCATGAGTAGGATAGTTGCCTTCATGCACCCGCAACTGCCGCGAAGCATAGGCAATCACCTTCCCATGCTGCATCAGAACACAACCCAAACCAACTCTAGATGCATCTGTATAAACCACATAGGGTTCTCCCTGCTCAGGCAAAGCCAACACTGGCGCAGTAGTCAACATCTCCTTCAGGCTTGCAAAGCCTTCCTCACACTCTTCTGACCAGACAAAAGGAACATCCTTCCCTGTCAACTTAGTCATAGGACGTGCTCTGCTTGCAAACCCCTGCACAAATCTCCTGTAGTAACCTGCCAATCCAAGGAAACTCCTGATCTCTGTGGCATTCTGCGGTCTAGGCCAATCTCTGATAGCCTGAATCTTCTCTGGATCTACAGAAACCCCCTCTGCAGAAACAATGTGACCCAGAAAACCCATCTCACGCTGCCAAAAACTACACTTGCTCAACTTGGCAAACAACTTCTGCTCCCGCAGCTTCTCCATAACTGCCCTCAAATGCACTGCATGCTCCTCAGGACTCTTAGAATAAACCAGGATATCGTCGATGAAAATGATGACAGATACATCCAGAAACTCCTGAAACACACTGTTCATCAATCTCATAAACGCTGCTGGTGCGTTAGTCAATCCGAAAGGCATCACCACAAACTCATAGTGCCCATATCTCGTCCTGAAAGCAGTCTTCCTCACATCTGCCTCATCTATCGGTATCTGATGATAACCCGACGCCAGATCTACCTTGGAGAACCAAGTAGCACCCCTCAACTGATCCAACAACTCATCGATCCTAGGAAGAGGATACTTGTTCTTCACAGTGACCCGGTTCAAACCCCGATAATCAATACACAACCTGAAACTCCCATCCTTCTTCTTCACAAACAACACCGGCGCTCCCCACGGTGATACACTAGGACGGATGAATCCCTTACTCAACAAATCTTCTAGCTGCTTCTTCAGCTCTGCCATCTCTGCTGGAGCCATTCTGTAAGGAGCCTTGGATAACGGTGTCGTCCCCGGTTCCAGTTCAATGGTAAAAGGATCCGACCGAGATGGTTGTAATCCCTGCAAAGACTGAAACACAGCCTCAAACTCTTCCACTACTGGAATACCGCTAACCGTAGACTTCCCCACTGACTCTGGCATAGATATAGTAACCAGATAAGCCTCACGGCCCTTCTCGATCATCTTCCCAGCCTGAATGGCTGAGATCACGAGACTCCCCGAAGTCGGTCTAATACCCTGAAAAACCAACTTCCCTCCTGGACGCTCAAACTCCACTCTACCCCGATAGCAATCCAAATGCACCATATGCCGATGCATCCAATCCATCCCGAGAATAACATCATACAGCTCCACTGGACTGATAAGCAAATCCGCTGGCCATGACTCTCCTGCGATCTGAATATCAATTCCTCTAGCTCGTCCAATAACTCTCAGGAACTTGCCTCCCGCAACTCTAACAACTCCTGTACGCTCTCCAGGATCCCCGCTGATCCCCGCACACTCTGCACACTCTGGAGTAATGAAGCTATGCGAAGCTCCAGAATCAAACATAACGTGGGACTTAAACCCGCCCACCAACAAGGTCCCTACACAAACCTCATGTGTTGAGAACCTAACACTTTATCACAGGAAACATAAAATCTGACCCTACTAAAATTCACAAGGATTAAGTACCAGAAACTATACCTGTGATCACTCCGGCACTAGTTCCACCAGTCTCTGCTGTCGTGTAAACCCGTGGCGCCTGCTCAATCCGTGCTACCTGCTGACCTCCAGGCTGCACCTGCTGCAACGCTGCCACTGCTGCCGGCTGCAACTTGGGACACAAGGGCCTGATGTGCCCTGGCTCCCTGCAATGATAACATACTCGAGGCCCCACCGTCGGAGCACTCCTCTTGGGACAGCTAGCAATCTTATGATCCTTGCTCCCACACTTGTAGCAACTCGGACCACTCTGTGTCTGCGTAGCCTCCCACTTCCTCTTGGTTCCCTGTGCAGGCCTACCGCCCCTGCTCGAACCACCCTGCTGCTGAGCCCTACTAGACTGAGCCACTGGAGTAGCCGACACTGACTGTGCCCGGATATCCTCCTCAATCTCTGCTGCAGTCTCAACCAGCTCTGCACGCGTAGCATAACTCCTCCCTCTACAGTGAACTCTCAAGTCATCACGTAGAGCCCTCAAGAACCTCCTGATCTGAGCCTCCTCAGGCTCCATAGCCCGACCCCCATAACAAAGAAGTCGACTGAACTCCAAGTCCAGCTCCCGCACTGACCGTGTCCCCTGAGACAACTGAAGGAACTGCACCTCCAAACGATCCAATGCCTCTCTAGGAAAATACTTGCGGTTGAACTCCAAAACGAAGTCAGCCCAAGTCATCTCCCGCTGCACCCTCCTAGCAGCCACAGATCTCCACCACAACTCAGCATCACCACTCAAAAAGTAGACCCCTATGTCCACCCAAAACTCCTCAGGACATCTCAGAGTATGGAAGTTACGTTCCACTCTCGTCCTCCACGCATCCGCAGCAGTAGGATCTACACCTCCCGAAAACTGCTCAGTACGCAACCGACCCATCTCTGTCAACATGCTGAGATAACGAGCATGGACCCCCGCATCCGCAGCCACTGGCTGCCGCTCCTCCGCCACCACTGGTGGCACTACCTGAGCCTGAGCCGGTACCACTGGTGGTAACCGCTCTAACACCTGTGCTAGCAAAGCCGCAACGTCAACACCAGGGACTCCACCCGCTGGGACCCCCACACCCGGGACCCTAGCATCACCGGCCACTAGGGCATCAATACCGCCCCCTCCTGCCACATTCACGGAATCCCCCGGAACATCCTGCGACTCGCCAACACCCTCAGCTGTCACACTCTGGTCCTCGGTCTCACTAACCACTGGGGCTCTACCCCTACCACGACCACGTCCGCGACCACGTCCGCGTCCACGACCTCGACCAGTCACAGCATCCTCTCTAACCATCTGCACTACCATGAACAGAAGGCTAAGCAAACAATTTCTATTATAACACAGAAACATAAACTCACCGTGGAATCACACACTCGGCTCGAAGAGGATGTTCTAGGACTTCATGCCACACACAATTGACTAACTCACATAATCAATCAAGACATGCAATCCCAAACATCTACAACAGAAACCTAGTGAACCCAAACCTAGAACCGTAAGGGCTCTGATACCAAAATGAAAC
>NC_025693.1:18197278-18210062 GCF_000633955.1 Camelina sativa
GATCTCCCAAGAACAGCAAGGAATCTCTCAATCTCTTCCCAAAAGCTCAAGAACACTCTCTCTTTGTATTTTCTCTCAAAAACGGCGAATAAGACAAAACCACACGACCCTAGGTCGTTTTCTTCCTTTAAAACTCGATTTAGGGATTCCCTAAACCAACCATGCAAACCGGACAATTAAAATTGAACCGACCAAACCGACCACAATTGGTGTCGATCGATGCCTTACTAGGAGGTGTCGATCGACACCCTTACCAAAATACCAAAATTTGGTTTGCGGGTGTTACATATATAATACCCAATCAGATTTAGTTCCTCTGAGAGTCAGAAACCCGATCGGCTTTGGGTATTATCCGATATCCGAAAAGATCCGAATTAACCCAAAATTAAGTACAAAAATACATCTAGGTGGGTTTGAACCCAATACCTTAGGTACGTATTTGTGCATCATAAACCATTTTAACACCTTGGTTATTCTTTTCTAATATGCAAACATCAAATATTTATCTCTATATTAATATCTATGTATTCTAAAATTCATTAATTGACTATTTTTCTTTTCTCAATCAACACAAGAAATCTAAAATCCATAATCAATCTTTTTTTTCATTAATCAGATCAATTTTGAAGAGAAACATGACAAACAAATCTAAATGAAAAAGAGTAATAGTTTGTGGAGTTTGAATAGTGAGTATGGTTGGAAAGAGAGATAAATATGAATTATATCATATAATTTATTATAAATACTGTTAGATTTGGTGGGGGATTTGAAGGATTTGGTTATTGAAGTGGTGGCTATGGATGAACAAATCTAGGGTTTTTGGCTGAAGAAGAGAGAGAGATGAAGAAGAGGGAGGTAGAAGTTTTTTTTTTTCTCATGACAGATTTTTTTTTTGAATCCAGGTATACCCAAAATTACCTAAACCCGAATGCACCCGATCCAAACCCGCCATTATAAAATATTTGATCGGATTTTCTATCTTTACATCTGAAAACCCAAACATCTGAACCCGAACCCGATCTGATACCCAAATGTCCTGGGCTAATCCATTAAACCCATATCATTCGGGTGGGTCTTCAAGACATGAAGAAAATGCGGCACCTTCACCGGCAGACGCATGTGGAGTAGCTGACTCCGCGGGAAATACATATATGCTTTCATAACACCAGTGACCCACCTCTGATGGCTTATTTGGATTTTGTAAGCGGTTAAAGAGAATATATATTATATTCGGTTTAATTGTACCAATCACATTTCGCGATTGGTAACTGCCCTTTGGGGGGAATTTTAAAAACAGTTAGAGGCCGTCTCATTATATATTTACTTCTATATAATATCAGTAAATTAAAGGAAGAGTAAACTAATTTGCCGAAGTTATGGATGAAGACGACATTTTGATGATCTCTAAAAGGGATACACTACCTAGAAGACTATTTCCTCCAGGGATGTACCCTTGTGGAGAAGGTTGAACATCTACTCAAAACCGTATCTAATTGGAACAATGGTTTCCATTTTGGGTAAGGAGAGTCAAGAAATGGCGACATTACGGGGATCACAGTTTGGTAAACTTTTTACCCTCCCGTGCAGAGGTCGTCAACCTCTTTAAAGGTCATACATGAACTTCTATCGCGACAACTAGTAACGAAGAAGAAACATGAAATGTGGATTGTATTTGGCGGTAAGAATTTCAGGTACTCCCTACGTGTTGACAAGTTGCTTATTTACTCAAAAAAGACACAACGAATATCATCAGAGTAGGTGGATATATTAGCAGACTAGGAATCATTCCTTGCTTATCTGTGGGGAGATCGTCATTCTCAAAGACTTTTGAAAGGTACAGGCCTCCACTATTAGACCCAACCATGCCAAGAAGTGCGACATATTTCATTTCTAGTTTAAGGTAGTCGAACAATGCATGTTATGGGTTCCCTCTTCCTTTACAACTGTTAGCGTTTAAGGCAATATGTTTGCTGAAGACAAAGTTATCGGATGCGGAAGACAATACATTGTTCCTAGAAAACTCAACTGGTTGTACATCAACTGTGACACTCCTCACTAAGGAGTCAATTTATGACGTTGAATCTAAACAAGAGGTATGTTTTCATTAGACTGTACAATAGGATATAAATTAACAATTGTACAATATTACTCGTACCCCCTAGATTTTAATGCTAGCTTGCATTTATTATGTAGCTCGTTGTACACCCCATATTAGAGGCTGTGGACTATATCAATGAGTCGGAGTTGTTATGGGAGGAAGAGACAACAGACAGCCAAGTTGACCTCCTCCAAAATTATATTCCCCTTAAGCATCCATTCACGGTACTTTGTTGTTGAAGCCAAACAGATGACATATGCGACAGAACGACAGAAAAGGAAAAGGCGTACACCAACACAAAAGTCTTACATAACTGAAATAGTGGTTTAAACCTGGTAGGTGTTGCTGTATCCAGGGTGAATGATAATAAAGGATAAAAATAAGAGAAAGGATCCTCCTGTTGAGAGTATGGGCGAAGATGACGTACCCTCATCGTCAGAGCAGGAAGAAGTGAGTAAGTTACGTAAGAGAAAGAGAGTGGAAAAGAAAACGGAGCCGCTGAGACGTTCCTCTATAAAGAAGTAAAAAAAGAAAGGTACTTCAAGAGTAATCTTACATGTTTCAGACGACGATATGGCAAAATGATAATAATACGACAAGTGGAAGTCCAGATGCGCTTAGAGAAACAATCACCGTCACTCTGTCAGATTTGAGGAGGTTGATTAAAGAGGAGAACAGAACTCTCAAGGCTGAAATCATATCAGATATAGAGAGAAGGTATTTGTAAAGGAGAAATCACAATCATATGAAACAGCACCAAAAGATGTTGAAGGAAAGAGAGATCAACATTACGCCAACAAACAGCCAGCAACTCAGCAGGAGGTTAATGAGACCCGAAAACCAGATAATGATGACATGGATGATGGTGGCGGAATAAATGATGGTATAGGGTATGATCATATATTAGGTGATTATGGTCTATCTGAAACAGTCCTCATAATATATGCAAGGATAACAGTAGAACACAGACCTCCAATTAACACCGAGGAGCAACAAAGTAGGGGGAACCCATCATAGAGGCAGATGTACGTAATTACTGTACACAATGCACACTCCATATTATAAACTGTGCTAATCGGATTTCACTTATACCAGTTACACAATGAAGGGGACCCAAAGACTGAGAGTAGTAGCCAAACCCATGTTATTGAGGACACGAAAATGACAAAGGTATGTGAGCGACCCCCATAAAACTAGTAATGAGTTTTCAGTGACATCTGCCTCATTAAACTGTCGCCGATGATTAGGTTATTGATGATGGTGTGGAACCCGCATCACAATATGAGTCTACTAGTCTTCATGCATGCATAGACTCATCAAAGTTGATTATAGAAGAAGATACTTGTGAACCGTCAACACAATGTGCCACATAATTTAAAGTGGTGAACCCTCATGACAGTTTGGGAGCAAAACATTTGGTGGTGAACCCTTAGTAGAGTTTGGGACAGAGACCATGGGGTTAGAAACCGCAACACCCTGTACGACATAAATTTAGTCCAATAAAACAGTGGGAAGTCAGGTACACAAGATGGTGATTCATGTATTCCATGTTATAGTACCAAATATATCTTATATAATAAGAGAAGGTTTCTTGTAAACTTTATTTGAGGCGATGACATTTGGCGCTTTATATAGTTGACAGTTGTCCATTGCTAATTAAATATGGCCACAATTGTCAACTTAATCTTTTGGTAATTAAAAAATTTGTCTTAACAAACAAACAAATAGGATCTGAACATGCAACACCTGTGTTTCTCTTTCTCCCATACGGTATTTAAATTGAAGCTCGAATTTAGTTTTAGTTTTGCATTCTGCTTTTGAAAACGTAACGTCTTGCCATCAAAGTAAATTAAGTCATTTGATAATTGCTTTCTTATTTATTTCCAATTAAATATTAGTAATCTGTTTTCCATAAAATTATAATCTAATAGAATTCAATTTCTGATTACTTTTATTATTATTATAATCGCTCTCCCTCAATCTACTGGGAATCAACACCCCCACCCCATACACTAATTACGCTTTTAAAAATGTTACAACCTAAAAAAATTTCTCTCTACTCTACTCTAGAATTACTCTCTAACGATGACCACCAGTAAAAATATGATTGTTTTTGGGAAGCTCCATACTTTAGAAGAAACAATCTCTTACTCAGCTTTAAATGTCTCTTTCTAGACGAAAATGTAAATCAACTATCTAATCCACAACACACCTATCTCACATACTGTATATTAAAAACTTCCTCTCTAACTAATTTTTTGCTTGCTTTCAGACATGCAACTCGCCTATCTAAGTTCGAAGATTTGTTGATTCGGGGAAAGCAGTGTCTCTCTTTGGGAAAAACTTGCCATTGAAATACATGCCAAACTTCTTACACTCTGGGCAGACTATTTATATTTAAATGCAACATCGTCAACCCAATGTTTTTTGAACTCCAACAATTCCGCAAAAGATATTATATTTCATATACATCTGGTTAATTCTGTATTTGTTTTTTCCCATTCTCCAACATGTAATATATATTGCTTCCAATTAAATCAGTTTTTGTCTTACTTTGCACATCAGTTTTTCCCAATATTCGTACAATAATCTTTTTAAATGAACAACAATCTTATAGTCTTTAATATTTTCCCCAGTAACTATTTCAAGGCAAGTCATGTCCCGTCAATTTTAGTTGCCAAAATTTATTAAGACCCAAAAGATTTGTACATGATTGAACAAATAGAGACTTACGTCAAATAACAAGGATGGAGGCCAGGTAATATGACCAATTTATATTTTATTTTTACTACTATTACTTAAAACATCGTCTTGATATTTTTAAGGAACATTTGTTTTTGGTGTTAAGCGAAAGTGGTTGAAGTTGTGTATTGACAATAGGTGACACTACATTTTATGCACTAACTGTAATTTGAAAATGAAAAACTCTGGTTTGACCTTGACACGTTACACTTTCTCTCCATTCGAAGCTGTGGGAATACTCCGGTGTGTTGTTTTCAATGAGTCCGTAGTGTGGCAATCCGTTGTTTCATAGTTCTTTTCATATGTTTTTTTATTTTATTTTGTGTATTAACTATTTGAAGGTACTATTCAAACTAAAATTGCCAACCTAAGTCACTTTTTTATTCTTAGGCCAACTTAGATGAATTGGACGACGAGGTGGCTTACCTCATCAAAGACTTAATAGGGAAGACATTCTATTCCAATGTCAAAGAGTCTACATACAATTTCACGGCTCTATGTACCAGAGTTTCACTGTCAGTCTGTCACATCTATCAAAGATGATCAACACCACTTACCCTTAGAACTTGAGACACACATGTGGAAAAAATTTCAACAAGGAATCATAAACCATTTACGCTTGAATTTTAACATTTTCAATTTTACATTTTTCTCTTAGTTATTTTAATTTAACAGATAATTACTGATGATATAAACCAAAGCTTAAAACCGAGGTTGAAGTTTCTCCAAGATTTTGCAAGGGATAAAGGCATTGATTGGGGTTTTAACATTACTGGTCTATTGTTGACAGAAAATACAATAACAAAAGTAAAACAACTTGTGATGTTGGGAGAAACCAGCAGGAAAAGGGAATAAAATCACTTGTCGTTTCATCTGCGAAGCAAAGACAAATACAAGCCACATAAAAAGAAGACAGTACAAATTTCAAATTTCACCGTATATATATTACAAATTGGTAGCATCCCAAAACAACACATTCTAAGTGTAAAACAGAGAAATATTTTAATCTTTTATACATCTTAATACAGAGAAGAGCTGCATATATAAACCCTTTGTTCACCCAGTTTATCAAGAATAACTATGACCAGTTCGAAACAAAGTCAGATGCAGAAAAAGGCAAATTCGCATGGAGTCATAATTTAAGACAATTCATTTTAGGAAAATCAATTGTTTGGAGAAAATCAGCAGGAGGAATAAAAACAGAGTTCACTAAGAAAATCAATGTACTGTGCGTCCCAATGAACTGGGGAAATTCGCATTGGGTTGGCCTCGTAATAAATAGGGTCCCACGGAAAGTCTAGATATTGGATCCTTTCATAGAGTTTAACGAGAATCCAAATGTGGTAGAGTCATTTATGGAACTAGTTCTGAAGGGCCTCTCATGGGTACTCAATTCATTAGTCCTTGAGACATGGGAGATGCCAACTGACACGTCACCATACACTTGGGAGCGCATTAAAGGACTATATTAGTACATACACACTGGTGATTGTGGATCCGTTTTGTGAAATTCCTGGAGATGCACTGTAATGAGCCTCACCAAGAGGTAAATTACAAAATGAAATCTCAAGGCCAAAAGATGAGAAAGAGAAGCCAACAAGGAAAGAAAAAAATTTAATGAATAGAAGTCCGAGAAAATCTGGACGAATTGAGAATTGGCCGAGTTGCCCGAAGATGACTGAAGGACCGAGAGAGTCCGAGGATTGCCGATAGCTGCCGAGAGCGTCCGAGAAAAATTGCCGAGAGTGCCGAGGCGGGCCGAGTATTGCCGAGAGTCGACGAAGATCGACCGAGACACTAACCGATTCCACCAAAAATCTTTTAAGCAAAGAAGAGATTGTGGAATGATTATTTTAATCATGGAAAGTTAGTGGAAATTAGTGGAATATTATTTTAATCTTGAAGAAGATAGTGGGAGTTAGTGGAAGAATTAAATAATTTAAGGTGGATTAGTGGAGTTAGTGGTGATTAAAGAATTCAAGGGAGAATTTAATGGAATTCAAGGTGGCTGATCGACATCCTCACAAGTGTTGCTTCATGCTCTAATACACACTAATGAAAAGTGAGCTCTCCACATGCATTGGTTGCCTCCACCGCCCAACCACTCTATAAATAGCTCCTCATCTCTCTCATTTTTGCACAAGTGATCAAGGGGTAAGGAGAGAAAACTTGGGAGAGAAAAGAAAGAAGTGAGTGAGAGAGAAGAGAGAAAGAAGGAGAGTGTTGCCACGAGTGAAAGAAGAGAAGGAGAGAAGACGCAAGACGAGACTATCGACCAAGGTTTGATCGATAAGGAAATCGATTCTAACCGAAGAGAAAATCCAAGTGTGCCGCGAAAGAAGCTTCACCAAGGGAGACCGATCATCAACGGTTTACTGTGAGTTCAGGCACATACTTCGCCGGCTTAGATGGAGAGTTAAAGACATCCATCTAGTGCGCGGTTTGCATGGATCATTTAGTTGCATTTACTTGAAATTCTTTTACGTTTTTCTTGTTAAGTTGCATGCAAGGTGAGGTTACACCGGTTACTAGATCGAAATGATCTAGCGACAAGGGTGGTAACTAGTTAAAATACTTGAAATCTTATGAGCTTAAAAGTCATTTAAACTCAAGTATAATTGTAGTTACGAATACTTGTAGAATAATCTTGCTTAGCTTATCAGCTTCCGCATGTTATCTCTGAAGTGTTTCTGGTGTTGTGTACTTGCTTGCCGATTGCCCATTCGCTTGCATGTTAGATCTTATGCTCGCATATTGCTTATATTTGCTTGCATGTTGATTGTTTATGTTTGCATGTTGATTATATATGCTTGCATGTTGTTTGTTGATGGGGTTTGGGGTTGGGGTTTAATTCTTTGCAGGAACCCTGAGCTCACTAAGTAATCTTAGATTACTTATGATAATATTGTTGTGCTGCAGGTAACCTTAGAGGGGACTAGAGGGCGTGGTGAACGATAGGACACCAGAGTAGTTTTATTTTGGTGTATATTGTAAAATTCAAAGTATGTTTTATTGTGAACCAAACTTTGGCACTAAGCCTCGTTAATCTTTTGTGTAATCGTTTAAAGTAAAACTCTTTTAATTTTTGATGCAATCAGATATATTTTATTTAAGCGAGTCGTACTGATATAGACTTTGTCCGAGTCAGCTCAACACACAGCGTGTCTGTAGGGTTGCAAAGCCTTAAGGACGTGTCGTGTGGTCGGGAACCTCACCGATGGACTAGCCAAAGGATCTTGATTTGTTCTTGTACTCGGCCGGATCGTCGGTGAACGTTTCCATAGTGGCGTCCCAGTGCCGTCCGAAGGCCTGCATGGTCCTAGTACGGTTCGGGGGCGTTACAACGGTGGTATCAGAGCATGGTTATGATGCTGTATAGGACTCGCGTTTTCAAATGATTTATCGAGTCAAATGGTCGCAGTAGACACCTAGGATAATCCGGATCGTTCATCACTTAGGGGGATGTATTCAACTTGACATTTTAAGTGATTTGTGTAAAAGTTACAAAACCTATGTTATTCAATCATGGATTTTAAAAAGTCTCCTGAAATCCACTGTTATTGAACTGATGATTTAAAAATCTACTTTAAAATCCACTGTTATTCAAAACAGTTTGTGGATTTGGATTTAATAAGTTTTAGGGATTCTGGAGGATTTGAGAGGATTTGTTTAGTTAAAAACATAGAAATCCAAATCTCATGGTTTTAGGTGGGATTTGAAAGAATTTTCCTATAAATCATATCAACTTCTTTAAAATCTACAAAAATTCCAAATTTCCTAAATCCCATCAATTCCTCCAAAATCATTGTTTCAATACACCCCCCTTAGGGTTAGATGCGATTAAGTAAACCCTTTTGTTGACCGTGGATGCAGATGTCTCGTCAAGGATCCGAGAGGACTAGGTCAACGTATCGTTCGCCGGACACAGGGAGGGGTTCAAGTCAGCAGTTTGGTCCGGAGGAATGGGGTTCGCATTTTGGAGATGCGCAAGGGGAGGAGTCGTTTCTAGGCATATTCGAACCGAATATGTATATGCCTGAATGGGATGTACCTGGCGCAACGCCAAGGTACACACCAAAGAGTTCAACTCGATTCAGTACACCGGAGGGTATGTACCCGCCAAGGTTTGCACCGTTTGCACCGTTCGCTACCTATCCAAATCAGAACATGCCGAGGAAAGACCGAGTGCATGGAGAAAGATCGGGTGAGCCGAATGTACCAGAGACCCAGCAGACATTTAAGATGATTCAAGACCTCTTGAGTCACATGATCCAGCAACAACAACAGAACCAAGCCAACTGTGCAGCAGAAGATCCATCTGACCAATTTCTAAAATTTGTGATGCTGTTGAGGAACTTAGGATTCCGCAAGTTTAAAGGAGATCCGAACATTGTGTCAGCAGGCGCTTGGATAAAAGAATTGGAGAATAATTTTGAAATGACAAGGTGTCCGGAGGTGTATAGGAGACCGGTCGCAGTTAACTTCTTAGAAGAAGATGCTCGTGCATGGTGGGATAGCATAGTTCCTCGCTATCGATATCAGACTAAGAAAGAGTTTAAGCTAAAATACTTTCCACCAGAGTCACGTGATCGATTAGAGAATCAGTTCCTGCAACTGGAACAAGGTGAGATGACTGTTAGAGCCTATGGAAGAGTTTTTACAAGACTTCGGAGGTATTTGTACCAAGGAAACGATGATGAGTTAGCTATGGCCCAAAGATTCTTTAACGGGCTCAGGCCAGATATAAAGGCAAGGTTGCACGCTGTGACATATCGGAGTGTCGCGGAAGTAGAAGAGAGAGCAGTAAGTGTTGAGGAAGCCATTGGGATAGAGAAGGAGATTTCGGCCAAGGAGAAAAAGAAGGAACCCGTCCACCAGACTAAGGTGGTGAACACTAGGAAAGTGAATCAAGTGGTAGGACAGAATTGGGGCACAGGCCATGGTAAAGTTAAAATGAATGGCAACCAAGGAGGCTGTAATGTGAGCAACATGGATCCGCGAGGATGCTATGTGTGTGGTCAAGTGGGGCATTTTGCTCGAGCTTGCCTAACTGTTGAGGAAACGAAGAGTACCAATCTGTCAACTGTCACATGTTTCTACTGTGGAGAGTTAGGGCACTATGCGAACTCATGTCTATCAAGGCCGGCCAAACCGAACCCCCAAACTGTGAACCGTGCCCAGGCAGCGAACCAAGTGAAGGAACCCCCAGCGAAGAAGCAAGCAACCCCAGCAAATGTTTTTGCTTTAAGAGTTGAGCCACCTAAACCTCAGCAGGCCGCGAAGGGCCCTATAACAGGTTTGATTGGGTTCTATCTCTCTTGTGATTGTTTAAGATTGTTTGTGTGTTTGTGTGATTAGTTTATTGCATTGCATTGTGGTATTTGCTTTGTGATTAGGAACTCTACTTGTTGGTGGTAACCCCATGCATGTATTGTTCGATTCAGGAGCGTCCAATAGTTTTGTGACTCCCGAAGTGGCTGACAAGTTTGGAGACTTGTGTGAGGAGGAAGAGGTGAGCATTAATGTCTACACTGCTGGTAATCAACCGCCTTTGAAGACAAGAAGATGGATCAAGGAAGTGTCGATAGTCTTGCAAGATACAAATCTCCCGGTAAATCCTCTAGTGATGCCGTTGGATAGGTTCGATGTTATTTTGGGAATGGATTGGTTATCGGAACACAAAGCCCATATAGACTGCAGCAGGAGCAGGGTTGTATTTGAAAATGGAGGAAGGACACCTCTAGTTTTCTATGGAATCAGCCCGAGTAAAACGGCATACTTCGTATCGGCAGCAAGGATTGGAAGATCAGTTGAAGAAGAGGAGGTTTATCTAGTCACTCTTACCGCCATGGGAGGAGATGACAAGGAAGGTATGGAAGTTGAGGATATTACCATAGTCAAGGACTTTGAGGACGTGTGTAACGCCCCCGAACCGTCCTATGGCCACTTAGGCCGTCGGACAGCCACGGGACGCCACTTGTGGGATTGCGCCAAGGTGATCCGGCCGAGGGACGGAAGCTGCAGACTTCCCGACCGGTCCTCCAAGGCACAACTCCACCCGCAGCCGAGACTGCTTAGGCTTTGCAACCCTCGAGGCCTGGTGCGTTGTGTCAGCCCGAACAAGGCCGAGTATCATTTGCAACTTGCCATGTTTTCCTGAAAACCGTATATATATCACTTTAATAAAATAATTCATCTCAAATAAATCATTAAAGCAATATATATAAAGATAGTCGGAAAATTTATATATAACCATTTATAAAAATATAGGGTTTTACAAGAAACACAAGAAAACCCTATGAGTGGAACATCATGGACCGGGCAACCTCCATAAGATGTCTATTCTTCCTTTCAGCTACACCATTTTGTTGTGGTGTGTAAGGACAACTTGTTTGGTGTACAATCCCATGTTTGGCTAGATGTTGTTTAAACATATGACTTGTGTACTCCCCACCATTATCTGATCTCAAAATCTTTATCTTGGCATTAAATTGGTTAGTCACATAATTCTGAAAGTTTAAAAAAGCCTCAAGAACTCTATCCTTAGATGGAAGCAAGGTTAACCAAGTATATTTCGATTTTTCATCAATGAAAGTAACAAAATATTTCTGATTTTCACGAGACAAGCATGGAGCTGTCCACACATCAGAATGAATTAAATCAAAACAATGCTCATACATAGTAGAAGAGTTGGGGAAAATTGTTTTGCAATGTTTACCAAGAATGCAAGCTTCACAGTCATTACTTTTAAAAGAAAAACTAGGTAGAGCTAGTTGCAATGCACGAAAATGTGGATGACCAAGTCTAGCATGCCAAATTGAACCATTTGTCTCATCGATTATTGACTTAAAACAAGAAGATAAAGCAGTAGTGAGATTCGAATCCTCAAGCACATAAAGATCATCTTTAGTGCTTCCTTTGCCAAGAACTCTACTTGTGTCAATATCCTGAAAATACACATCATTACGACCAAAGATTGCATAACAGTTAAGATCATTAGTCACCTTCTTAACAGATAACAATTTTGATGTGAAACTAGGCATATAAAACGCTTTAGTTGTTCTATCAAACAGGTTTAAGTTTCTAACACCCTTAATTGGTATCTTATCTCCAATTTGCTATAATCACATTCCCTAAAGTTGGTTTGATATCACTATTTAGTTTAGAGTCACTAATCATAAGGTGAGAAGCTCCAGAATCTACAATAAGAGGTTTTATAGCATTAAGGGTGAGATAAGCGTTACCAGAAGACTCTTTTAGAGCCTTTATGAGAGCATCAAGGTCGGACCTCCTCACCAGCTCACGACGTTCGTTTAGGACTGCTGGATCCACCGTGTTAGGCCTTAACATCTCTAACTCTGCCCAAAGATATCTGAACTTCCCAAAATGTTTGGTGAACTCCATCTCTTCTTGATTATGATTGTTGATGGCTCTCTTTACCTCAAACACACGGCTGAGATTTGAGACATTTCCAAACACATTTTTCAACGTATCCCAAAGATCCTTAGCCGTCTTGCAGTAAGAGTATGACTCAAGGATCGGAGCATCCAAGGAGTTTTGGATAAAAGCCAAGACACTTTGATTCTCTTGGAACCATTTATCACCATCACAAGCAACGATCTCCTTTCCTTCTTCTGTGGTTGTGATCTCCTTTGTAGCTTCACTCTTCTCAACGTGCTTCTAAAGCCCACAACCACAAAACGCTGTCTTTGTAGTCCTTGCCCAAAGCAGGTAGTTTCCACCCTTGAGTGTGACCGGAATGATTAGGGTTTCGTTGAGATCCATGAGAGAGTTTTGAACTGACTTTGTTTGCGGAATAAACAGACTGAGATTTTGAAGAATAAGAACGTTACTGCTCTGATACCATGTGAGAATTAATCACGAGTGAGAATGAAGAGAGTGAGTGAGAATTCGAGAATGAGAAGATGAGAGATTGAGAGTATA
>NC_025693.1:18210453-18212853 GCF_000633955.1 Camelina sativa
ACCGGAATGATTAGGGTTTTGTTGAGATCCATGAGAGAGTTTCGAACTGACTTTGTTTGCAGAATAAACAGACTGAGATTTTGAAGAATAAGAACGTTACTGCTCTGATACAATGTGAGAATTAATCACGAGTGAGAATGAAGAGAGTGAGTGAGAATTCGAGAATGAGAAGATGAGAGATTGAGAGTATAGGGAGAGAATAGAGAGACGGCTAGATGAGAATAGGAGAAGGAGTGTTTCTCATTCCTTAACGAATATTAACCTAGGTTACATTCTATTTATATGCATACAAGAGGATCAAATAAGGAAAGTCCTAATACTATACAAAACAATATAAACGACATATACTAAGGGTTGGTCGTATGTGTTCATCTCAATATAAAGTAAACGATAAATTAGGAGTACATTAGTTGCTGACCAAAAGCCAAACTTATATTACCGATAAGGAAGACTCTGACACTTTTCCGCATTGAAACTGATACTACTCCCCTACATATTAGTTGGACATGTTGTACGGTTGTGGCCAACTTGTTGACATTGAGAACTAGCATGCAATTTACAGGGTCATTTTGTCTCCAATGGGACCTCCAAAGAAGACTTCATTCCCGACATCTTTGGCCTTTCTGGAGGATTCCTAACAAAAGGCGGTTACCATTTGTACGATGTAACCGGAGTATGAACAATGCATGAAACATCTATCAACATTATCAACTTCTCATAACCACTGCACATGTTGTCTTTACGATAGTATGCATGAAAATGGTGTATACGGGATTTGTTAGCCTTCTCTGCAGCTGCGATAGCATGTACTCATGGAATCCTCTCCAGATCAAAACGCCTACATGAACACATCATTTCTCTCAGATTGAGAACATGCATAGAGGTACCACCTGTGATATCAAATTGTTGAACATTTAAACGCCTTGCATGTTCAATACGTGTCTGTAAAATAAATGAAAACATAAATGTTTACATAATCAAAACAAAGACAATTTTCCACCTAAACAAACATAAATTTCGACGTAAACAAACACAATATTTGCCAAGATATCATCAGGGAGTTCTGGGATCTTCCGTAAGTGTTTACAAAATCAAAACATAGACAATTGTTCTTGGTGAAAGTATATGTAAATGATATGTTAATGAATCTGATACTTCTAACGGTTTCTCCACTCCTTTCGCCAGTACAGTTGGCATTCGACAGCTTGTTTTCTCCTTGTAGCAAACCAACGTATCAACATATTGTGAAGTTGTACCTATCACCAGGAAAGTGTGCCTTGCTCCACTTGCATACATCTGCATGCTGCAAGTTAGCATGTAGTTGCGGATTCGATTCTTGGATTTGATGAAAGATTTCAATGAAATCAAGTACACAGAACGCTGCAGCTACTTTTGTAAACAAGTCGGAATGTTTCACTTCCACTAAATCTCTGAATAATATTCTTGTGAAGATGATAAGTGCAAATTCCAATCTTTTCATTCTAACTAATAGTCTGTTATATAACTGATTTTATAAATAAAAAAAAATAAAAAAATAAAGATATTGTTAGGAGGAAAATAAAAGTTTTACCCACTGGATATTAGAATTACATACCAGATTTTGAGGAAAACTGAATAAGTGAGCATGTGTTGCCAAAAAATAAGAAAAAGGCAACAATATGTTTAAGTTTAGGTTAAAGTGTGAATAATTTTATTAGTTCACTTCAGATTTTATTAAATAACTAGGGTAAAAATAAAAGAAAAAAATTGAATTTAGATTGGACATGGTGCAAATGCACTTTTTGCACAGGATCAACGCCGGGGCTGAAAGAGGTTAAACTGTATTGCTAACATTTAATGTCCCAATATAATTTAGCAATCCTAGTTCTAGACTTCTAGACGATTACTTTATTTTATTTTTTTTTAATTTTGGGCCAATTTGCCCAATAACCAAGTTTAAAGATTAAATGAAAATATAGCACATTATTTGAAAAAAGTTTGTAAAATAGGATGAATATTATAATGAATTACCATTATAGTGTTTTGATGGTGTGGTGGACCTGGTGCCTGGTGGTGGTGGTGGCCGGAGGCCAGCGGCCGGTGATCGGATGTAACACCCACAAACCAATTTTTGGTATTTTGGTAAGGGTGTCGATCGACACCTTCAAGTGAGGCATCGATCGACACCAGTTATGGCCGGTTTGGTCGGTTCAATTTTAACTGTCCGGTTTGCGTGGTTGGTTTAGGGAATCCCTAAATCGAGTGTAAAAGAGGGGAAACGACCTAGGGTCGTGTTTTGGGGTTATTTGGCCGCTTTTAGAGAAAAAGAAAGGGAGAAAAGTGTTCTTGAGCTTTTGGGAAGAGATTGAGAGATTCCTTGCTGTTCTTGGGAGATCTAAGGCTGGGAAGGTGTTAGAAGCT
>NC_025693.1:18214070-18215427 GCF_000633955.1 Camelina sativa
GTGGATGGTTAGAGCGGTTAGGAATTTAATTGGGTGAATTATTTTCTTTTTGCTTGATGCATGATGTTGTGTGATGGAATTGATTATGAGTAGTTAGTCAATTTGCATGTGGTATGGAGTCCTAGTATCATCCTCTTCGAGCCTTCAATGAGATTCCACGGTAAGATGTGTGTTTGTGTGCGGTTTGANTCGGTCGACACCAGATAGTCAGTGTCGATCGACACCATCTGGTGTTGGTTGACACCCCTTGTTTAGTTACGATGGATGTTGCATGCTATGTATATTGCCTGGTTGGTTTTATTGATTGTTGTTTGTGGCATGTAGAGATCTTATTGCTTGTGTGTATAGCCCAGTAGATGGGAGGATTGCCTCACTGAGTGTTTATCAAATACTCATGCATCTCAATTTGTGTTTGTGGTGCAGGTAAAGGCAAATTGTGTAGCGTGGAATCATGGCGATGAGGAGGAGGATGATCTAGGGTCTCGTTTGTGTGGTGTTGGTTATATTATTTATGTTGGAACCTTGGTTAGAGTTGTGATAGGTTGCTGGATAGATTGGATAGGAATGTTATTGTATTGATGATGTATCGTTTCTGTATTATTGGTATGTTTCCGCTGTGCATATTGGTTGTTATTGGTTTAATGAGGAAATGGTGGTTTGGGTGGTTCAATTAAGTAGTATGGGATGCTTAATTATATGTTGTATTTATTATTAAAAAAAAAAAAAAAGGGTCGGTCGTTTCATTTTGGTATCAGAGCCTTTACGGTTCTAGGATGGTTAAGTGGATGGTTAGAGCGGTTAGGAATTTAATTGGGTGAATTATTTTCTTTTTGCTTGATGCATGATGTTGTGTGATGGAATTGATTATGAGTAGTTAGTCAATTTGCATGTGGTATGGAGTCCTAGTATCATCCTCTTCGAGCCTTCAATGAGATTCCACGGTAAGATGTGTGTTTGTGTGCGGTTTTGATTTGTGTACTTAGCTTTCTGTTCTGGGTAGTGCAGATGGTTAAGGGTGGAGCTGTTGCTGGTCGTGGACGCGGACGTGGTGGGGGTCGCGGTCGTGGTCGTGGTCGTGGTCGTGGTAGGGGCAGAGTCCCAGCAGTGAGTGAGTCTGTTGAGCAGAGTGTGACAGCTGAGGGTGTCGGCGAGTCGCAGGATTTCCAGGAGGGGTCCATGAGTGTGGCCGGTGGTGGTACTGATAGGACCGTAGGCGCTGAGGGGGTCGGTGCGGGCGGTGTCGGTGCTCGAGTGGCCGGTGGTGCTAGCGCTCCGGGTGTGGGAATCCCAGCAGGTGGGGCTCCTGTGGGAGGTGTGGACCTGGCGGGCTTGTTGACACAGCTGTTGGAGCGGATAC
>NC_025693.1:18216372-18216654 GCF_000633955.1 Camelina sativa
GATACCGATAGCTCGAGGGACTGCGGTCCTGAGGGTGGCAGAGGAGATGGGGGTTCTCCTGAGGAGATGGGGGTTCTCGTGGTACCGTGATCTTAAGGTTGACGACCCGAGGGTGAGACGGTATGGCTCAAAGACGGGGGGTCTGAGAGTGTGATCGGTATGGCTTGAAGGTTGCGACCTAAGAGCAGATGAGTTGGTGGCAAAGTGTCAAGGACGTGGAGATAAGCATGGTAACCGGATGTGGATTTATGAGACTGATGGGGGTTCAATCTCAGGGTTACG
>NC_025693.1:18218829-18224051 GCF_000633955.1 Camelina sativa
GGATGCTTAATTATATGTTGTACTTATTATTAAAAAGAAAAAAAAAAAGGGACGATCGTTTCATCGGAGTAGGTGCTGGCCGGCGATCGGCGACCAGCGACCGGAGTAGGTGGTGGCCGGCGACGAGCGACTGGAGTAGGTGGTGGCCTACTACAATAGTGGTTAGAAGTAGTGGTGGTCGGAGGTGGTGGTAGACGGTAACCGAAAGTGGTGGTGGCTTATGGCGGTTGCCGGAAAAGATGATGGCCAGCGGTGGTAATCAGAAAAGGTAGTTGGAGAAGGTTGAAGTTAATCATGCAACAAAGATTTTTTTGTAATATTTATATAAGATACAGAGAATAATATTGTTAATGGTTACAATGGTTATGGAATGAATTAAAGAATTTTTTTATGGTTAATTAATTCTGCCAATTTCTCTTTTTTTTTATTGGTAAATCTATTTAATGTTTATAATTTTTTTTTGTAGCTATAACATTTTAAAAAGATTTTTCACTAGTTTAGTGCTTTATTTCTTTTTAAAATTTTTTTTTGTAAAATGTAAAAAGCTTTAAATGAATTGAAGAAAGGAACAGAAACAACCAACAATATATTGCGTGTTTAATGGAAGGCATTCCAGTTGAAGCCTCATGTTTATCGTGAGACTGTTACTGTTTACTGTTAAATACTACGGTTTTAGTAATTAATTTCCGGTTTAAGTTATATAGCTCTGACTCTGACGTACGGTGTACTTGAGAGACCAATGAGATGAACGAGAGTTAGTAATACGTCGAAACGAATCTCTCACCGACGACAACGAAGACGTAGAAGACCACATACAGTACATTTTACACCTCTCTCTTTCTCTCTTTCTTTCTCTATCTCTTTCTCACACACTTCACTCACTCTCACACAATTTCTATTGCGCTTCTACAGGAGTCACATTGCTTGATTTCACTGTGTGATACCAAAAAAAAAAAAACATTTGATCCAAATTTCTTCTGTTCACTCCAAATTAAATTCACTATATTTAAAGTATATTTTTGCACATACGACATACTCTGTCCATTGAATTGTTTACCAATCAGAATTTATTATAATAAACATTTTCTTGATTGGTGTGTGACACTTAAAAAAATGAATAATGATACAGTTTATCTATTCAGAATAGATAATTATATTATGAACTGACTTATTAAATATCTGTCTAACAGTTTAAAAATTTGGGACACATTCACACAATTTTTGAAGTGATAATGGATGTATCATAGTTATAATGTATATGTGACAAACTATATCAAAAATACAATATATCATATAGTTTTATTGTCTATCATGAGTTACTAAATAGAGAAAACTTGAGAAAGTACCTTTATTTGTTTTTTAAAATGTTTATATCTTTGAGTGGGTGTTGTTCAAGGAAGTTTTTAATGGATTTTAAAGTATTAGCAGATTTCAGAGTCTAATGGTTTTGCAAATACATTGAACGCAGCAGTTGACTGGACATCTAGGGGTAAAGCACTGTTTCGGTGCGGGCCGCGAGAGTGGTACCAACGTGGATTTGGATGTCATTTGTGGATTTGGATGTTTATGTAAACATTGATGGTTTTGAAAGTCAGTACTAGTGGATTTCTTTTTTTGAAGGTAAATAAAAAAACAGAGAATCTAAAAAATAGATAAATATATATATATATATATATATATATAGTATAATATAATCATTGATCAGCAGTTTGAGTTTTAAAACTGACGGGCTGACGAGATTCAATGCTTCAGATCCCAACAAGCTTCTACCCAGCAATGTTCTAGAAGGGTCTTTCATTGTACGGGAACATATCCCCATGTCAAACTTATTCTCCTGTCTTTGGTTCAACAAAGTTGAGCGCTTCACAATAACACGAAATTGTTCCGTCACAGATCAGAGGAGAAGCGAAACCTTATACAAGCAGCAACACAATAACACAGACCATTTATTTCTGAATGCTGTATTGACTGTGAGAACCCGGTTTAGAGGTATACATATGTGATGTGATTTCAAGAGAGATAGAGGAGGAGAGGTGTTTCATTGGTAAAAAAAGGCCGATTCAATTCATTTTCAGTCGTCTCAATGTTTTATTCAATTCAATGCTTCCGTAGGCTTTGTAGTCTGTATCAGCGTATGATTTCATCGAGAACCCAGAGAGTTCTGATCAATTATCGCGAAAGCAGTTTCTGGTTAAAAAAAAGAATCTATAATAAAATTAAAGATTTTAATTTTTTTTTTTACATCAAAATCACCATATTTTATTATGCTAGATCGAATAGGTTAGCCTCATGAGCCAACCACTCCGGAATCTGCGAGTTTACATGGGAGAAAAAAATCCTCGTGCTCGAGCGCTCTTAGCGAGACAGTCGGCCCGGACATTGTTTGTACGGGCAATATAAGAGATTGAAAAAACAGAGAACCTTCCTCGGAGCCTATGAAAAGAATCTGATTCAGTAGCAAAAACCGGCCAATCCTCTAACTCGTCTAAAAGCTTGGGAATACTGGAGCAATCTGTTTCAAAGTGGACTCTGTCAAAACCATTAAGAAGCAGTTGTTCCATCGCCCAGATCAACCCGTCAAGCTTAGCATGGAGGGGTGTGAGTTATCTTGTACTTGCGGCACTGTATTTTCCTTCTCCACTGCTCCATCCGCTTCTCCTCGTCCCATTTCATGTGCCAGCTTCCAACTCACCGCCTCTGATAAGGCAATATCTCGTGTGTCCGGCGGCATAATATCAATATTGTTGAAGACTTTGTCATTCCTTGCTTTCCAGATGTACCAGAGTATCCATGGAAATGATTCCAGAAGGGATGAATCTATGCCTTGATCCTTTGCTCTCCAGAAGAGGAAGTCAAAGTTCGAATACAAAGAGGAACACGGGAAGGACCCCCGAGAAATCGGAATTGCTGAAAGAGCCCATACCTGGAGCGCGGGGGGACTGTCGAATAAGACGTGGTTTATAGACTCCTCGTCCGCCCCACATCTTGGACACGTTCTATCAGTTCCGCAGTGACGGTCTGCTAGACGGCTGCATGAAGCAATGCACCCTGATATTGCCTGCCACATGAAGTGCTTGATCTTCCGAGGAGCCTGCATTTTCCATACCTGACCTTTTAATCTCGACAAACTTGGTTCAACGACTTCCGAGCTAGTATTGATTTCCTCTGTAGCCAGCAGGTAGCCCGACTTCACTGTATATTGCCCCGATTTTGTATGTATCCAAATATAATCATCTGGCATAAAGGTCTTGCTAGGCTTGAGGCCTAGAATCAAGGGAATATCTTGTGGTTCTATCAGTTCGGTTAGCTTATCTTGCTTCCATTCCTTGGTTTCAAAGTCGATGAGGTGGTTCATGTATAAACTAGGATCTTTCGGACCTCCATTGCCATTTGCAGACCTAGCAGGGATAGTAGGAAT
Organism: Camelina sativa; assembly: GCF_000633955.1. NCBI lineage: Eukaryota > Viridiplantae > Streptophyta > Magnoliopsida > Brassicales > Brassicaceae > Camelina > Camelina sativa. The sequence continues at coordinate 18,222,248 of NC_025693.1, forward strand.
CCAATTATCATCCCATACCTTCGTATTGAATCCTGACCGGATGTTTTTCCGAAGTCCTTTGTTAAGTAAGGGTTTTGCTGCCATAATACTTCACCACCCAAAAGATGGGAAATTTGCTTTGGAAGTATCCAGCGGATTTGAATATCTAAAGTAGCGTCCCTTGAGAACTCGACATAGAAGGGAATCTGGGAATCTAAGAAGTCTCCAGAGCTGTTTCGCTAATAGTGCCAGGTTAAATTTTTTCAAATCTCGGAAGCCTAGACCACCTTTCGCTAAGGGGACACATATTTTATTCCACGCAATCCAGTGTAAGCCACTGTTAGCATTCTTGGTACTCCACCAGAACTTAGCAATAGCACCCCTAAGTTTACCGAGGACATTTTGCGGTAACAGAAAGCAAGACATTACATATGTTGGGAGAGCTTGAGCTACTGATTTTATGAGCACCTCCTTACCTCCTTTCGAAAGGAGTTTTGCTGACCATGCATTGGTACGTGATATAAGTCTATCATGCACAAATGAGAACACTTGCTGTTTAGACCCACAAATTGATTCAGGTAATCCTAAATACATACCCATGCCTCCCTCCTTTACAATACCAATGGCGGTTTTTAGCTCTGCTTTAGTCTCCGCTGGAACTTTATTTCCAAATAAGATGGCCGACTTATCTCGATTAAATTGCTGTCCCGAAGCCAATCTGTAACTATTGATTATTTTTAAGAGCTCAGCACATTGCTGGATTTCTGCTTTACAGAAGAAGAGGCTATCATCAGCAAACAGTAGGTGTGAGACCGGTGGGCTTCCTTGCGTGATTTTTAGGCCAGTAATACGCCCTTCAGCTTCAGCGTTTTTAAGTTGGGCAATCAAAACTACAGTGCAGAGGATAAACAGGAAAGGGGAGAGAGGATCTCCCTGGCGAAGCCCCCTAGACGGAACTATATTATCTTTTGCCTCCCCGTTAATGAGAACACTGTACGTTACCGTGGAAATACAACTTATTATCCACCCAATCCATTTACTGTCAAATCCAAGCTTTCTCATTACCGCTTCTAGGAAGGATCATTCTACCCTATCATATGCCTTACTCATATCCGTTTTAATGGCTACAAATTTTGNTAACAAGTCGGAGCAAAGGCATAAGAGGAAGCGGGAAGACACGTCAGGTATGCAGCAAGGTGGGCGAGGGTGCTTCGGATGTGGGAGCAAGAACCACAGGTTGGCAGACTGTCCCAAGAAAGGTGATTCACAAGAATATCGTCGATCGTGTTACCATTGTGGAGAGGAGGGGCACATCAGGCCTTTCTGTCCTAAGTTGAGACAGATGATGGGGGGTGCGGCACAACCGAAGGGAGGACCGGGTGCTCAACTCGGAGATTAGTTTGGCTTCTGATTCTTTTTATTTCAGCTACGTATTTTCGTTTGGAGTTGTAAACGTTTATTGCACTTGAGGTTTTTAATAAAATGCAGTTTTTCTTTTTTTTGGTTTTTGGAATTTGTGGATCTTGTGGAAAAGAAAATCGCTCGGGAATTCTATAATGGAAAGTTTCCATGCGTAGGAAGTTTCTAAAAACATAAAGTTATGGGAGTAGTTAGAACTTGTGTTAGTGGGAAGGGTGTTTGTAAACACCGAGGAGTTGGGATGTTAGTAGTGAGACTGGGGGTGGCCATGGCTGTGGTGATATTCTCAGAGAGGATATGGGGTCGGTAGGACATTGAGATGTTCTACGCGGATCACGGGGGTGGTCTAGGTTGGAAAATGCTTATAGACGTTATGACCGTTTGCTTGAGGGACGGGGGGTCCTGA
>NC_025693.1:18225909-18240586 GCF_000633955.1 Camelina sativa
GAAAAGATGATGGCCAGCGGTGGTAATCAGAAAAGGTAGTTGGAGAAGGTTGAAGTTAATCATGCAACAAAGATTTTTTTGTAATATTTATATAAGATACAGAGAATAATATTGTTAATGGTTACAATGGTTATGGAATGAATTAAAGAATTTTTTTATGGTTAATTAATTCTGCCAATTTCTCTTTTTTTTTATTGGTAAATCTATTTAATGTTTATAATTTTTTTTTGTAGCTATAACATTTTAAAAAGATTTTTCACTAGTTTAGTGCTTTATTTCTTTTTAAAATTTTTTTTTGTAAAATGTAAAAAGCTTTAAATGAATTGAAGAAAGGAACAGAAACAACCAACAATATATTGCGTGTTTAATGGAAGGCATTCCAGTTGAAGCCTCATGTTTATCGTGAGACTGTTACTGTTTACTGTTAAATACTACGGTTTTAGTAATTAATTTCCGGTTTAAGTTATATAGCTCTGACTCTGACGTACGGTGTACTTGAGAGACCAATGAGATGAACGAGAGTTAGTAATACGTCGAAACGAATCTCTCACCGACGACAACGAAGACGTAGAAGACCACATACAGTACATTTTACACCTCTCTCTTTCTCTCTTTCTTTCTCTATCTCTTTCTCACACACTTCACTCACTCTCACACAATTTCTATTGCGCTTCTACAGGAGTCACATTGCTTGATTTCACTGTGTGATACCAAAAAAAAAAAAACATTTGATCCAAATTTCTTCTGTTCACTCCAAATTAAATTCACTATATTTAAAGTATATTTTTGCACATACGACATACTCTGTCCATTGAATTGTTTACCAATCAGAATTTATTATAATAAACATTTTCTTGATTGGTGTGTGACACTTAAAAAAATGAATAATGATACAGTTTATCTATTCAGAATAGATAATTATATTATGAACTGACTTATTAAATATCTGTCTAACAGTTTAAAAATTTGGGACACATTCACACAATTTTTGAAGTGATAATGGATGTATCATAGTTATAATGTATATGTGACAAACTATATCAAAAATACAATATATCATATAGTTTTATTGTCTATCATGAGTTACTAAATAGAGAAAACTTGAGAAAGTACCTTTATTTGTTTTTTAAAATGTTTATATCTTTGAGTGGGTGTTGTTCAAGGAAGTTTTTAATGGATTTTAAAGTATTAGCAGATTTCAGAGTCTAATGGTTTTGCAAATACATTGAACGCAGCAGTTGACTGGACATCTAGGGGTAAAGCACTGTTTCGGTGCGGGCCGCGAGAGTGGTACCAACGTGGATTTGGATGTCATTTGTGGATTTGGATGTTTATGTAAACATTGATGGTTTTGAAAGTCAGTACTAGTGGATTTCTTTTTTTGAAGGTAAATAAAAAAACAGAGAATCTAAAAAATAGATAAATATATATATATATATATATATATATAGTATAATATAATCATTGATCAGCAGTTTGAGTTTTAAAACTGACGGGCTGACGAGATTCAATGCTTCAGATCCCAACAAGCTTCTACCCAGCAATGTTCTAGAAGGGTCTTTCATTGTACGGGAACATATCCCCATGTCAAACTTATTCTCCTGTCTTTGGTTCAACAAAGTTGAGCGCTTCACAATAACACGAAATTGTTCCGTCACAGATCAGAGGAGAAGCGAAACCTTATACAAGCAGCAACACAATAACACAGACCATTTATTTCTGAATGCTGTATTGACTGTGAGAACCCGGTTTAGAGGTATACATATGTGATGTGATTTCAAGAGAGATAGAGGAGGAGAGGTGTTTCATTGGTAAAAAAAGGCCGATTCAATTCATTTTCAGTCGTCTCAATGTTTTATTCAATTCAATGCTTCCGTAGGCTTTGTAGTCTGTATCAGCGTATGATTTCATCGAGAACCCAGAGAGTTCTGATCAATTATCGCGAAAGCAGTTTCTGGTTAAAAAAAAGAATCTATAATAAAATTAAAGATTTTAATTTTTTTTTTTACATCAAAATCACCATATTTTATTATGCTAGATCGAATAGGTTAGCCTCATGAGCCAACCACTCCGGAATCTGCGAGTTTACATGGGAGAAAAAAATCCTCGTGCTCGAGCGCTCTTAGCGAGACAGTCGGCCCGGACATTGTTTGTACGGGCAATATAAGAGATTGAAAAAACAGAGAACCTTCCTCGGAGCCTATGAAAAGAATCTGATTCAGTAGCAAAAACCGGCCAATCCTCTAACTCGTCTAAAAGCTTGGGAATACTGGAGCAATCTGTTTCAAAGTGGACTCTGTCAAAACCATTAAGAAGCAGTTGTTCCATCGCCCAGATCAACCCGTCAAGCTTAGCATGGAGGGGTGTGAGTTATCTTGTACTTGCGGCACTGTATTTTCCTTCTCCACAGCTCCATCCGCTTCTCCTCGTCCCATTTCATGTGCCAGCTTCCAACTCACCGCCTCTGATAAGGCAATATCTCGTGTGTCCGGCGGCATAATATCAATATTGTTGAAGACTTTGTCATTCCTTGCTTTCCAGATGTACCAGAGTATCCATGGAAATGATTCCAGAAGGGATGAATCTATGCCTTGATCCTTTGCTCTCCAGAAGAGGAAGTCAAAGTTCGAATACAAAGAGGAACACGGGAAGGACCCCCGAGAAATCGGAATTGCTGAAAGAGCCCATACCTGGAGCGCGGGGGGACTGTCGAATAAGACGTGGTTTATAGACTCCTCGTCCGCCCCACATCTTGGACACGTTCTATCAGTTCCGCAGTGACGGTCTGCTAGACGGCTGCATGAAGCAATGCACCCTGATATTGCCTGCCACATGAAGTGCTTGATCTTCCGAGGAGCCTGCATTTTCCATACCTGACCTTTTAATCTCGACAAACTTGGTTCAACGACTTCCGAGCTAGTATTGATTTCCTCTGTAGCCAGCAGGTAGCCCGACTTCACTGTATATTGCCCCGATTTTGTATGTATCCAAATATAATCATCTGGCATAAAGGTCTTGCTAGGCTTGAGGCCTAGAATCAAGGGAATATCTTGTGGTTCTATCAGTTCGGTTAGCTTATCTTGCTTCCATTCCTTGGTTTCAAAGTCGATGAGGTGGTTCATGTATAAACTAGGATCTTTCGGACCTCCATTGCCATTTGCAGACCTAGCAGGGATAGTAGGAATCCAATTATCATCCCATACCTTCGTATTGAATCCTGACCGGATGTTTTTCCGAAGTCCTTTGTTAAGTAAGGGTTTTGCTGCCATAATACTTCACCACCCAAAAGATGGGAAATTTGCTTTGGAAGTATCCAGCGGATTTGAATATCTAAAGTAGCGTCCCTTGAGAACTCGACATAGAAGGGAATCTGGGAATCTAAGAAGTCTCCAGAGCTGTTTCGCTAATAGTGCCAGGTTAAATTTTTTCAAATCTCGGAAGCCTAGACCACCTTTCGCTAAGGGGACACATATTTTATTCCACGCAATCCAGTGTAAGCCACTGTTAGCATTCTTGGTACTCCACCAGAACTTAGCAATAGCACCCCTAAGTTTACCGAGGACATTTTGCGGTAACAGAAAGCAAGACATTACATATGTTGGGAGAGCTTGAGCTACTGATTTTATGAGCACCTCCTTACCTCCTTTCGAAAGGAGTTTTGCTGACCATGCATTGGTACGTGATATAAGTCTATCATGCACAAATGAGAACACTTGCTGTTTAGACCCACAAATTGATTCAGGTAATCCTAAATACATACCCATGCCTCCCTCCTTTACAATACCAATGGCGGTTTTTAGCTCTGCTTTAGTCTCCGCTGGAACTTTATTTCCAAATAAGATGGCCGACTTATCTCGATTAAATTGCTGTCCCGAAGCCAATCTGTAACTATTGATTATTTTTAAGAGCTCAGCACATTGCTGGATTTCTGCTTTACAGAAGAAGAGGCTATCATCAGCAAACAGTAGGTGTGAGACCGGTGGGCTTCCTTGCGTGATTTTTAGGCCAGTAATACGCCCTTCAGCTTCAGCGTTTTTAAGTTGGGCAATCAAAACTACAGTGCAGAGGATAAACAGGAAAGGGGAGAGAGGATCTCCCTGGCGAAGCCCCCTAGACGGAACTATATTATCTTTTGCCTCCCCGTTAATGAGAACACTGTACGTTACCGTGGAAATACAACTTATTATCCACCCAATCCATTTACTGTCAAATCCAAGCTTTCTCATTACCGCTTCTAGGAAGGATCATTCTACCCTATCATATGCCTTACTCATATCCGTTTTAATGGCTACAAATTTTGACCGGCATATCGGATTTGTTCTCAGAGCATGGAAATTCTCTTGCGCTAGGAGGATATTGTCCGTAATTAGACGTCTAGCCACAAAGGCCGATTGAGTCTCTGAAATCACCGTGGGAAGTATTTTTCGCATCCTAGTACTGAGGACCTTTGCAATTATCTTGTAACTTATGTTGCATAAACTTATCGGTCTTAATTCTGTCATAGCTCTCGGTCTCTCATTCTTTGGGATTAAACAGATGTTTGTATGATTGAGTCGAGGGTCTAGTGTTCCTGTATCGAAAAAGTCACAGACCATAGCAATAACATCCTTACCAACCACATGCCAAAACTTCTGATAAAAGAGACTTGTCATTCCATCCGGGCCTGGGGCTTTGTCCGGATTTATACCAAATAGTGCTTTCTTGATCTCACCATCTGATGGCTCGCAGGTAAGCATTCTGTTAGTCTCCGGGGATACTTTCTCAGGGATAAGCTGGATAATCTCTTCTAACCCCCTCGTGGTCGAAGCAGTGAAAAGGTTTTCAAAAAAAGAAATCGCCACATGTTCTATTGCTGCATCCGACTCCGCTCGGCCACCATCCCCATTGTCGATACTAATGATCCGGTTCCAGGCACGCCTCTGCTTCATGGACGCATGGAAGTATTTAGTGTTCCTATCACCCTCTCGCATCTATATTGCCCGACTTTTTTGTCTCCAGTATGTCTCTTCATCCCTAAATGCTGCACATAGTTGCCATTTTAGTTGCAATTCTTCCTCTGCGGTAATCGAGTCTGAACCTTGTGCAACATCGATTTTTGCTTTAAGTTCTTCTATCTTTTTTTCCGAGTTTGATGGTTTAGCTCTTTTCCATCGCGATATTGCTTTACGACACTCCGCAATTTTTGAGGAAAGGTCTGGCTGGTCAGAATGGTTTTCCTCATTCCAAAAATCCTCTATCATTTTACGGAAACCTTTTTTCCCGAGACATCTCTTGTCGAATTTGAAGCTTCTTTGAACCCTTTGATTCCGAGACTTAATTCTAGCCATTACAGGCCGATGATCTGAGCCCCATAGTTTTAGATACTCCACATCAGTGTGGGAAAATAAGCTGTGGCTGTCTTCATTGCCGACCGCCCTATCGAGTCTACATTGAACTCTTCCCTTACGTCTTCTACCAGCCCAAGAGAGGAAGTTACCTTTGTAAGGGAATTCTAACATACTGCAGTTTGCCAACATTGTTCTAAAGGGAATGAGGGTAGCCTCAGCTCTCCGACGTCCTCCACGCTTTTCATGGTTGCCGATTATGTCGTTGAAGTCACCTATCATGAACCAAGCTCCAACTCTGTCAATGCTCATCCTCGTCAACCTTTCCCATACATTCTTTCGGTATGCTATAACCGGATCACCATAGAAAAAAAGTCATAAAAACTTTATGTCCCTCAGTAGTAGTCTCAATATCAATCATGCGATTATTGGAATACAGAATTTTTACATCATGAGACTCCATATAAAATAAAGCCAGTCCACCGCTTCTGCCCGAGGGCTCCACAGTGAACAATTTATCATAACCAAAAGAAATTTGAATATTTTGCAAAAAAAGAAAATTTGTTTTTTGTTTCTGAAAGAAAAAAGAAAGAAGGAAAAAAACATCTTCTGAGCTCCCTCATATGCTCAATCGTCAGGTAAGCGCCCGCTCCCTGACAGTTCCATGCTATTGCATTCATATATCCGAACTGGGTGGTTTCTCGGACCCCACCGAACCTGAAACAGCAGAAGCCTTCTTGCTTATCGCAGAAGGGAACACCTCACAGCGAGGGACTGAAAGAGTTTTTGTATGAGTAACCGTTGTTGGCGCTTTCTTGGATGATGATCTCCCGTGAAGAGCGTTGGTCTTCTTAGACGTGATACCTTTAATCTCTGGACCTCGTGGTGAACGTCTCCTTTAAAGCTTGGCATCCTTGGCCAGATCTTTCGATGACTTGGACCCTCGTCCTGCCGAAGCTCCCTTTGAGGGACGTGATTTCAGATGGTCCATTTCTTTCCCTTTAGCCGGACTCTGGCCTAGCTCAAACCTTTGTTGCATTTTCTTGACCGGGGATAACTGAGATATTGCTACAATCTGTTCATCTCGATCCTCCGGTTGTGCCTCAACCAGAACTCCATCTTTCAACAGTCCGACTTCCTGAAGATACACATCAACTTCCATCGGCTCTTCCTGTGTATTCTCATCATCTAATAGATCATCATTGTCTATCATTTCCACATCCATTACAAAGGGAGGAGAGCCTGGTTGTTGTACTGTTGTATCATCATTTCTAGGGGAATCCCTTGTGACGCCCATCTCATCACCAGGAGGTTTTGATCCAGTAGCTTCATTAACTTTTGTGGGAGTCACATCACGTACTACAGGTGGCGGAGGAAGAACTAAAGCTGCATTCATAGGCTCCGTAATATTAGTTGGGCTTAGCCTCGCTGTGGGAATCCCTCCACTGGGTCCAGTAAGATCTTTTGTCTTTGGTCTATAGAACAATGCATCCTTCCCTTTTAGAGATGTGGTTGATTGGTTCCTATATCCTCTTCTATGATCGCTTAATCTAGCATCCGAATGCGGTCTGTAGAAACTGTCGTTATTATCCGAGATAGTGCGTTGCGAATCAGAGGCTTCAGCTATTTCCTTCCCTGGCCGTCTGTTTACCTTATCTTTCATATTATGTGATACAGCATCTCTGATATCATAACGCAGCTGTGATTTTGACACAGAATTAAAAGAGACTTCAGTCCGAGAGGGAATGCGGTCCCTTCTTCCCTCACCATAGGGATGGTACCTCTCCCGATAACAGGGACGGGAATAGTTAACGTTTCTTGGATCTTCAGACGTTGCCAAATGTTTCTGTTCCTACTCTCCTTACCCTGATGTGCTTCTTCGCGTGATGACCAGCGCTCAGATGAACGTCTAAACGAATCCTCACTATCACCATCTCCTTTTCGAACTTCCGCTTTATCTCTCCCAGTTACCAGATGGTCCCGTCCTTTCGGCTGGGCAAACCGGCTCCTAAATTCATCTTTGCGTGCGTATTCCTCTGCCCGGAGCCTTTTGTTCTTTTCTCTGTCTTCATCTAATAACAAGGGGCATGTTCTCTCCTCGTGGGAGATTCGTTTGCAGGTAAAGCAGTAGCGAAAAAGACCTTCGTAGGCCAGAGTTACCTTGACTATGTCTCCATTATCAAAGCCCACCTTACGTTCAAACTGTAGTGGTTGATCCCCATTCAAAGACACCCGAACTCGTTCTCCATCAGTATCCACCGAGCTTACAGTCCCAATGGCTTCACCAATACTCTGATACGCCGCAGTTTTATGATAGTGCTTCGGGATACCATTAATTTTAACCCAGAAAACCATTAAGTTTGGGAAGTCCTCCCGGACGTTTGGTTCCCATCGTTCCAAGGCAAAGCTCCATTGATTAAAATGGCAAGGTCTACGTGCAAGTACCCTCTCCAAGTCAGCACCATCTTCAAAATCAAACTGGAATTTTCCATTGCCCAGGTTTGTTCCTTTAACTCTACCCTCAACGTCCCAGATCCTAGCCTTTGGCATAAAGGCAATCAAGGCATCAATACTTCTGCTACCCGAATGAAACATCCTACCCACAAGGGAGTTTTGAAATTTCTCAATCAAATCAGAGTTATCAAAGCGTGGAACTCGAATGATCTCATCATCTCCTCCTTCACCCTGGGTTAGATCTGCTGTAGCTTCAGACTGTCGATGACCCAAGCTCCCGTCTCGTGAGCGGCTTGGCTGGCCCCGTACCGAAACCTTTTGTCCTGTGCCTCTCTCTACCTCCTTATGTCGGGACTCATCAACCCTTCTCTTCTCTTGACTACGCAGATCCCTGTCTCGATACATCTTTCAGATCCACTCGATTGACGAGGAAACAAAAACACTCCAAAACTAAAATAACAAAATTCCGAAAGCCCAAAGATCAAGCCACGAAAACAACACCAAAGACCGAGAAAACGAAATAACACTCGAGGGTCGAGGAAAGATTCAAAACTTCACCGATCTATGGGTGCCAAAAACTGCCGCCGCCAATCGCCCATTCACTCAATTAAAGATTTTAATTAAGCTCAAGATATTTAAAGATTTGATATGAAGACGATGAAGACAAAATCACCCAGAGAAGTACTCATGAGAAGTCTGAGAGAGATAAAATACTTCAAAAATTGCTAGGATTGTGTTTGTTCATATTTTGGATGTAAAATCCATTAAAATTTAAAGTGAAAAAAAACCATTGGAAATAGAATAACAACAATTTTACAAGTGCTTAAAAATCATCCAACAAAATGTTTAATCCAATAACAACAGATTTTATTGTATTTTTTAAAATACGTAATTAATAACGTTGGATTTTGAAATATCTCCAACTCCATTAAAATACAAGGTTGAAAAGCACCGCTTTAGTTTCTTTATTTACCATAAATTTGATTTCCATTTAGTTGACTACACAAGTCGAGTTTTTATTGATAATTTTTTGATTTTTAAAACAGAAGTAATAAAAAATAGAGAGACGAGCATCAACCTCAATAATTTGTTTTTGCTTTCTGTCAACCAACCTCAACCCTCGAAAGTCAAAATTACTAACGTAATGTATAGTGTACTATTGTACTAGTATTAACTAGAATATGACCCGTGCTAGAGCACGGGTTGAAATTCTTTCATTTTGTTTGTTTGGTATCATATATGTGATTATTTTATTTGTTTTAAAATATTTTTTAGATGAAATACTATACCATGAATCATATACTGAATATGACTTATGAAAATAACATCTATTTTGTAAGATATATTCTATTATATCTAGATTTTGACCCGCGGTATAACACAGATTAAGTTGTGTGGATAAAAAATTAATTTTTGTTTGTTAATTTTGTTTGATTTGTTTAGTGTTTAAAATTATATATTGTATTTTGATTGTTAATTCTATAACTTAACCTATAGTATAGCACATATTAATTTTAGGACCAAATATGTAATGTATGTTTGTCAAAATCATCGTGACCGAGAAAACCTACAAAAAAACATTATTCTAAACTTAAATTTAATCCGAGAATTTATATTTTTGAAATTTTAACCTGTGCTAAAGCAAGAAACCATATTANCATATTATAGTGACATATTATTGATCCGTACTATAATAAATCAAATTAGAGTGTTTATAATTTTTAACTTTTTGATCTATCATATATTTATGATATTCTTTAAAATATCAAATTAAACTATTTTTAAAGATTCCAAACTAAATTATTTTAATTATTTTATTATAGTATATAAAACTATACAGTTCAACAAAAGAAATATATGAAATGAACTTAAATATTCAAATTTCTAGTCGTTACTCAGTTAAAATTTTCTGATAAAGTTAGGTAATATTTTATTTTTAGCATAATCGGAAATCACTTGTAACATGTGGGAAAGTGATTAATTTCTATTAAATTCTGAGATTTTTTTGCCTAGATATGGTTAGTTGAATATTCCCTTAAAAAGTTTATTTTATTCTTTGAAATATCTTTTTTAAGAGGATTCTAATCCTAAATCTATATAATCTATCACATAATTAATCCATATAACCTAACAAATAATTGATCTTAGTTATAACTTATATTAATACTATATGGTCTACCAATTTGAAGTCGTGTACTTCCGTTTTATTAAATAGGGGATTTGGATGGAGTTCAAATTTAAAAATATAGTATAATTCATAGATAAATATTAAGTCCACACATTAATATAATTAAAATAAACAAAAGATAATTATAAAACCAATTTGATCTTGACTATTTATATATTTTAAAGTTACTCAGTCAACATATTGATTACATTTTCTTTCTGTTTTCGTGATGGTAGGTTACTATTCATAGTGTAAAAATATATCTTGTTTTTAATATCTGGTCAAAGTAATAATTGTCAAATATATCTATTTGTATTTGTTTTATTAGAAATAGCTATTTTTTATTGACAAACCATTTTCATTCTTGAAGAAACAAAACCAAAACAAAATGTCTTCACTAATTATTGTAGTTTTGGTTTTGAATCTCTTACATATTTTGTTCTCAACAGTCTCAGTTCGTTCTGATCAAAGTGTGTTGCCTATCAGATCCTTCAAGGTTAGCGTTGATATTTTTAGAACTTGAGACACATGTCTCTTTTATTATGTTAATCTATTTAAGTATTTCAATAACATATTCTTCTTCATTTTTTAATTATGTATTGAGTTCAAAATCACCTCATGTCTTTTTTCTGTGGTAGATAGGGGAAAATGCTACATACGATTGCATAGATATTAATAACCAACCAGGACTTGGTCATCGTTTGCTCCAAAACCATACAATCCAGGTACATTGACATTTCAAATATCCGTCCCCTACATGATTTTGAAGTTACTTTTATAAAATGTGATTTTTGAATCTGACATACAAGTTATTCTTCGAAAAGATGGAACCTTCAGTTTCAAGACATGAATTAAGGAATCACATTGACAACAACAAATCATATTTGAGTGAAATAGGGTGTCCAGATGGAACCGTTCCTATATTGAGAATCTCAAATGAATACAATACCAAGGCACAACTTTTCGCCGAGAAGTTTTTCCATCCGCTAACTGTTGATAATCCTGGAGCACATGTAAACATTTAATTATCTCCTTATACATTAAATCTAAATATGTTTTATATTTATCTTAAGTATTAATCTAAATACATGTTGATATAACTGGCTCTTAGTAGATTGTTGGAGTAAGGTCAAGTACTAGTCCATATCGTGGTGTAGAAGCTTCGTATAATGGATATACGCAATACATCGAAAAAGATCAGGCTTCATATACTGAAATATATATAGGTAGTTCGTTGAATAACCAAGTCAATTCTATCCAAGCGGGTTATATTGTAAGTTCTAGATTTTAGTGATTTTCTATGGAAATTTCGTATATAAATATTTGTTAGTAGGTGTACAAAAAAAAATATTTGTTAGTATTAAAGTATTCAAATTCGTTTTGATAGATAAATCCAAGTTTCTTTGGCACTGGACAACTTTGGACATATGGATATTTTAAGGTGTGCATGTGAACATTTTTAAGTTTAGTTTTACGTAAAATTATTTATACTTAATCCTTAAATCAAATAACATGTATTAAACACAATTTCAATAGGGTAAAGATGGAAAAGGATGTTACAATACAGCATGTGATGGATTTATTCAGGTATCAAGGAAAATTCCCATAGTCCAACCCATAAACATAAACCCAGGAGACTCTGCTTGGTCGCGTTGGTCTATCCATCAGGTATTTCTATGGATTATTTATTTATTTTCATGAAATTTTAATGATTTAGAAATTAATTATTTATGAATCATATTCGTCATCGACATATATTTAATTATATAATAAAAGTTTGTTTAAAAGTAATTTAGTAGCACCTATTCTTTTCGTTTTTTCCAAATGTGTTTGTTTTATCTTTTGATGTATAGAATAAGATAAATTAATTATTCTTTTAGAAATTATATTCTTTTAGTGGCACATATTCTTTTAGAAATTAATTATTTATGAATCATATTAGTGATCAACATATATTTCGTTATATAATAAAAGTTTTTATAAAAATAATTTAGTAGCACATATTTTTTTCGTTTTTTCAAATGTGTTTGTTTTATCTTTTGATGTATGGAAAAGGATAAAGCAACAGGAAATTGGTGGCTTACACAACTGATAGAAAATGCACCCAACATTGATATTGGATACTGGCCAAAAGAACTATTTAACATTTTGAACAACGGTGCAAAAATAGTTGGAGTTGGAGGTGCAGTTCAAGCTTCCCATACTGGTTCAAGTCCCCCGATGGGTAATGGTAATTTTCCGGTTGGAAGCCATAAAAATTCAGCAATGTTTACAAATATTGAAGTTCTGGATTCCAACTATAGCAGTCATAAAATGAATTATTTTCCTACGGAGATTTTGGTTGATAGTCCACAATGCTATGACATAAGAATTGGTAAGGTGAAATTATTTCATAGTAAACGACTCGGTTTGTTTTTCAATTATGGTGGTCCAGGAGGAAAATTTTGTGGAGTTTGATATTTTACATTGTAATCTTTAGACTAATAATGAGAAATTACCTATAATAATACATAAAGTTGCCTAATTACTATAATAATACGTTTGAAAGCATTCTTACTAAAACAATACATAAACGTTTGAACATTACTTATAAGCCAGTCCTTCTCTGTTTATTTATAGTATGTGCCATTGGCATTTATAATAAAAAAGTTAATTGATATGATAACCAAACTTTAATTACTAACTTTTGTTGAAGAGAATCCCATAATCCATGAATCATTTTGGTTTTGAAATTCCATATTCAAAAATTAGGTTATTGGCATAAAGGTTTCAAATTTGTCATAGTTATTGCTATCTGTTTCGAAGAGGTTATCTGTGGGAAAGATTGAGGCAAGATTTTAATTACCGGAGGACGACGGCCGAGTTGACGGTGAGGTGGACGAAAGTTGAGCAGGAGGTAATATTATCGTACTTATCTGCGTAATTTAAGGTTAATCAATATATGGTTATCGGGGTGAGAGTAGTAAGCTTAGGAGTTGTGTGAAGTGAAATTTATTGGATGACGATATTATGAACAATGTTTAGTAAGATGTTGAGTATAAAATAATTGTAAGTTCTTTATGTTGCCGGCTGTGTTTGATAGATTATGTATTGTGATAGACTGGTTTTCACCTAGGGTATCAATTCCCTATGCAGTTGTAGTACAAAAGGTTATCAATCCAAATGGTTATTATGCTAACAGATAGGATGCAATCAGAATCAAGCAAGTCAAGCCAAACAATAAGGCGTTTGGTTCTAACAGTCCTAATATAAACAGAGTAAAAGAATATAGACAAGAAAACCACACGATCTAAGCATTCGATGCTAGCAATCGAGTACAGGATCGAGTGGGGTGATCGAGTATGCAAATGAACTATGAACAACTCGAGGTACTACTCGATGCAGGTTATCGTGTACCTGATCGGGTAAGTGGTCGAGTAAGTAAGGAAAATGCAAGAAATGAAATACGAAAGTTCCTAAGGATGGGGGTAATCGAATCCTAAGTGTTCTAAACCAATACGGATGCCTTACATGCCTCAAGCAATTATTTCCTAGACAATGAACCTCTAAAACCTTGTCACCACACTGTCGCACTAGTAACAATCAACCTTGAACATACTACCACACTGTCGCACTAGCAATATGAACAAGCAGGCATTAAGAACAATTCATTTTTGTCAGTACACTTAGACTTATCTGATTTTGTCACTCAAAGTTAAGTATACCTCTAGCATTGACCTAATCAAGCATTTTATCTACTCATTTCGGCCTATAGCATTATAAACGCCCTAGATCTAGTCTCAACCTGTCAGTCTGTTGACCGCATTAAGAACATCAACCTAGAAGGAAATTTATCTATCATATCAATCAACTAAAGCATCCTAACCAAGCAAGAACACCTAATCATCTATCCCATCCCTAGAAACTTTGCTACACTACTCGTATATAGAAACGAATGATAAAACCATAGAGATAAACGAAATTGACATTATTAAAAAGATAGAGTAGAGTAGAAAAGAGTAGGGATAAAAGATCTAAGAAAAACTACAAATTAAAAGTACAAAAACAAGAAGAAAATGTTGAGTCGCTCAGTTCTCTCACAGAAGCTCTCGCTCTCTGGTTTGAGGGTCCGCGGCGTGCTCTTTTGAGAGCTAGGGAAAGAGGGGGTTTATATATGGAAACCCATTTGACCTAGCTTCCCATACCTGCCCGATGGCCTACTCGATGGGGTACACGAGGCTTGAGTCGGGTAACTCCTCGGGTGGATCTTCGGGTTGCTCTTCGCGCTCTTGGATCCTTTTCGATCGTGTTGGGGTTCGGACTTGTTCTTGTAGCTCGATGGCTTCTTCGGGTACATGCTCGAGTTGTCCTTNACACCTAATCATCTATCCCATCCCTAGAAACTTTGCTACACTACTCAGATATAGAAACGAATGATAAAACCATAGAGATAAACGAAATNGCAGAAATACAACACCCTAAATGCTCTAAAAGTGAGTTCCTACAGTAAATGGTCTAAAAATGCTAAGTTAGAGGTATGAACAATGCAAAATATGGACAAAAAGGATGCTAAAAACATGTAAATTAGAGTGTTATGCCAAATATGAACATGCAAAANGAGTCGCTCAGTTCTCTCACAGAAGCTCTCGCTCTCTAGTTTGAGGGTCCGCGGCGTGCTCTTTTGAGAGCTAGGGAAAGAGGGGGTTTATATATGGAAACCCATTTGACCTAGCTTCCCATACCTGCCCGATGG
>NC_025693.1:18242131-18252417 GCF_000633955.1 Camelina sativa
TTTTTTTTTTTTTTTTTTTTTTTTTTTTTTTACTTAGAGACTTAGAGCTAATTAATTCTAACCTTAGGGACTTTCTTTTCTTTTCTTCTCTTTTTTTTTATTCCACAACCCATCCCCAAATAAACATTCTAACCACCTATCTTTCAAAACCGAATCTATTAGCTAGTTCAAATCTAACTTAGCTAAATCAAGAGGCAGTTCTTTGTCGTTCTCAATACTCTCAAGGTTTCACAACCTATAGCACAATGAAAAAGGCCTCACTCAACAATTCACAACAAGGTTTGAAAGAAAGGTTTGGGTTCATGGGTAGGACAAATGAATCGGGTTAAACGGAAAGATTGGTAGAAAGTGGAGTGCTAACCCGAGTTTAGAGTTACCATGAGCAAGTATTCAAGTTCCATAAGCAAGACAATTAAAGTTCAAATTAAATCCAATAATATAGAGATGTTCTAATGTTCAAGCAAGTGGAGGAAGCATTCAATCGACACAAAGGTTCTAAGCAAAGATTTTTCATTTTTTCCAAAGACTGATCTAGCAACAATGAACTGTGATTAAGGGCTATAGCTTCAATCCTAAGGTTTGATTTAAAACAAGGTGGTTTTAATCATTGTCACCTAAGATGCATATGCAACAATGCTATATGAAACAAACTAGACTCAATCATAATATGTAAATGCAACTACATGAACACTCTTTTATTTTATTTTTTTATTTTTTTTTTATTTTTGAAATTTTTCAAATTTTTTTGGGTTTTTTAATGCACATAGATGCAAACTCAAATGAATAAAACTAGCATGCAAAAATTTGAAATAATAAAAATAAGAAAATAAAACACAATGTTAAATACATTCTAGGACCCTCCCCCAAACTTAAATTACACAGTCCCTGTGTAAATAAAAGTTGGAAAAGAATCCAAGAAGCACACAAAATAAGATGAAACTAAATGCAATGTTATATACAAGTGTTGGATGAAGTAGGTACCTCATGGGTTCGTGAAGAAGGAGGTTGCAGCAGCCTCCATGCTTGCCAACGTATAGCCAGGGTCGTCTCTGGCTTCAGCAGGTGCCGGTGTTTGCTCGTCAGAGAGCTCAGATATGCGTACAGACGACTTGCTTGGACCAGCATCCGAGGTGTTGATTGAGGGTGGGATCGCATAGCTCATCGGGTAGGGCATCGGGTAGTAGGATGGAAACGGCGGAAGGGCCCAGAATGATCGCCGGTGTATCCACTCGCAGGGTGCATCGTGTAAGGCATCGTGTATGGCATCTGGTATGGTGGAGGAAACATTCCAGCATAATCACCCGATTGGGTGCATCGGATAGTGCATCGTGTACCCCATCGGATTGGGTGCCCGGTAAGCGTCAGAGTGGCTTTTCCTCGATGCTTCTGGTCGGGTGATATCCTCCTCAGCTTAGGGCTCGTATGATGATGCTCTTTGAGGTTCCGGAGGTGGCAGTCCTCGAGTTCCTCCTAGTGGTCCGCTTCTCCCCATCCATGTAGGTGCTCGTGCCAAGGTAGGAGCTGAGGCACAGCTTGCCTTGTCTTGCAACTCCTTTATCTGACCTCCCATTACCTTCACTGAACCGGCAAGATCCTTCACCTTTTTCACCAGGAACTTGTTCATCTTCTTCAGCCAGCCAATTCTCTTGTGAGCTTCCCTCACTCCTACTGGTTGCTTTTGAGAGCATGCGTACTCCTCAAAATCAAACTCCTCCAAGCTATCTCCATGTCTCTGCCCGGTCTCTTCTCTCTTCTCAGCCTCGGACTCCTCCTCCGGGTTAAGAAGTTAGGTTACATATATATTAGTATAGCCAAACCATTATGAAATTTAGATTCCTAGATTGCTTGGACGCGGATGGAAATTGAAAAAGGGGGTTAGGTCATAATTCTGGTTAAGCATAACAAATGTGGATGTCATTCTTACATTATTTGACATTCCCACTTGTCAAGTTTCTATTTGGCCACTCATATAGCTCCATGCGGATTGTACACTCTTTAGGTATAGTGTTTTGTTTATTGCAAGGGTTCAGATTAGGACCAATTCTTTAGTTGGTTATTCACCTGTGTTACTGGTATTGTTATCTTCGTTGGGCTATACCCTTGAACGCGACTGTATAATTTATTTGGCATCCACCTTTTGTAAATTGTTTATTTTGAGTTTACTATGAAAAATTGTGTTCTTTGTCAAACTTACACATTTGCATTTCTTGTTGGTACACATGTTGGGTGTTTAACATTTGTAAGGATTAATTTTCGAGAAACTAAAATAGTACCCTAATGAATGACCTACAAAAGGTATTCAAGTTGTTCATCTGTAAATAAAGTAATGGGATATAGCAACACCAAACAACATTTCAGCACTGTATTATCTTCGTGTATTGGGATTCACATATAAAACTTTCTAGATGTCAGGGGATGAATTCGTCATTATAACCGTCCTACCTATAAGATGGATTCAGAATGATAAAGTGGGGTGGGAATTCAAAGTCGACGTCGGTCGTGGTGGTAGGTCAATATAGTCCACTGTGCATGTAGCGTATGATTTTTCAAAAACTTTGGTTCGCTTCTCTATGACTTATTGGATCGCAAAACAGTTTCCTTCACAAATTGACGACTCCTCTTTTCCACTGCCTATCATGACCGAAGCTGAGTACAATGGTTTCCGTCTAATTCATCAGACAAACAATGCCATAAATGTATATGTTACTTGTTTGGGGGAAAATAGTAGTCTTGTTGATACAATTGGTTCTTACAGGGAAGGAGGTGCATAGAGAGAATTCAGTACTGCACAAAGTGTATTACTTCATCGTAAGTCATACGCAAAACGTGTGGCAAAATTACAGCAAATATATGCAGAGGATGTTAAAAGTTATGTTATCAACCACTATGGTGATGGTAACTTCGGTGACTTCTCAAATCCACGTAATGGGGTACAGATAAGTGACGATGCAATTATGGACGATAATATTTCAAATGAGGAAGACTACGACTACAACTTTTGGATTGAGTATGTTAGGTCTGACATGTGTGGGGAAGATATTGTGTAGTTGTTGGATAGTTGAATGTTCATAGTACACAATTTAATTTGTGTACCCTCATCCGCTCCTTCTGTTTTGTTATTGGTGTACGGCTGAAACACTTTACATATGTTGTACCCTTAAGTAAACCAGAAAACAATTACCATTACATTTATTTGTACCCTGATAGTTTTCGTCAACACTATAGCTTAAATATCTTTTTTTGTGTTCACACATTGGTGTACGGTTACATTTTAATTTTCCCCTTTTGTACCCTAACATTTACTAAAATGTAACACCATGCTGCTTCTGCAATGTACCATTATTATGCTACAGTTGAGGTAAATAACATAACATCATCGATAATTCTTACAAAGTATTATTGCATAACATGATTGATAAGTCGCAATTTAAATTATGATACACGAAATGTTACTACAAACTTTTACAGTGGGTATTAAATATGACTAGAAGGCGAGGGCAATGATTATAACAGATACCGAGATCAGACATGCTAAGAGTGATAAGGAAAACATGATTTAAATTGCGACTTTGCATCTTCAATCTAATTCTTGAAACCAGCCTTGCTCTCTAACTTTGCATCTGAAACAACTTTCGTTAAAAGTCGACTTCCGTCTTCAGTTTTCAGATATGGTACCTTGCGTTAATCAAGACAAGTTTTTGCCAACCGGTAGGTGGTTTGTTGTTTATGACTGTACACTTGTAAAAAGTTCGACCAGGATTTGCGTCTGTCCATGATCAGAGTGGAGAGTTATTAGAGGCATGGATACAAAACTTAAAATATGGGTAACACTCATGGTTTATTCTCAGAGACTTAGATTTATACAATGTGTATTTGGTTTTCATTTTCCACCTACAATTTAATTGTACGGATTTAGATCCTATAATTTACTAATGCCAAAAACGTGTTGCCCTCGTGGTCGCGTATTTCACTTGCATTTTAAAATTAATTAGACAATGTAATGGTGGTAATTGCGTTCAACTGCTGGTAACTGACGACATGACACTAGTAGAGTATTTGATTTGATTACTCATACATGTCATATTATGCTTGGATATGATGTATATGTCATCATTATTTTGTTGATTAACTGTTAGATTAGGCAACTAAACAGTCTTCAATTTTGTAAGTCTCATTACATATTCCAACGATTTCAGTAGAAGTTTAATGTATAGTTCCTTCACAACATGTTGCATTCAAATTCTTTGTATTACGATTTTTTAGGTCGTGCATTTCATAAGATATCTACCCAAATTCACCTTGTTAAAATATACAACGCCCACAACCTATGCCTACAAAGATCCTTGAACTCCCTGATGATATCTTGGGTGATATTATTCAACATGTTGCAAAAGATCAGTGGTGGTTATTAGGTCCAATATTGAAAGCTGGGCAAAGGGGTTGAAATATAGTGTACAAAGATGATGTCCTCAAGACTGCACGCATCCACTCCCTTTGTTATTACCCCGACGATTACAACACATTCATACATTTAACAACCAGAGTTGTTCAGGAGGGCAGGTGTAATACCCCTCTCCGGGGCCTAAAATTATGCGGAATGGCCGAGGGACGGCTATCGCGTAAGGATCAATCAAGACAAAGGGTAATTAATTTTTGGAGCTGAGTCAAAGTATCTAAGGACGAATACAAAGCTTTTGGTCGAAAAATATTTGAAGATGATCGGAGCAAATCGGAGTTGGCACGGTGGTGCAGTTTTTGACCGATGGTCGGACGCGATACCCAGCGTACCGCACGTCCGCGTCTGTTAGCTACCAGGCAGGCAGCTTTACCAACGTGAATGGATAAGGACGGAAATGGATAAGGATGGACGGAGAGATAAGATCGCCCAAGCTTATCCGGTAGGAGGAGATAGGGTTGTGGATAAGCTCAACCAACCCTATCCGCCATGTGTCGCCGTCTGGAGCAGGCTTAGTGTCCGCCCATGTGTCGCGATGCCGTGATCCCTATCCACATTCAGCTGCTTCTACCACCGCCCTAGCATCCCTATAAATAGAGCCCTTCCTTCATTTGTTCTCCTCACACCAAAACAAAACCAAGAAAAGCCTTAGTGGGCAAGAGTGTGAGCGAGAGTCCGAAGGTGTGAGGGAAAGTCCGCGAGGGTTAGTCTGAGGGAGTCTGGTCGAGAGTCTAGGAGTCTTAGTCGCAAGGCTAAGGTAAGTTTCCGAAGCGCGTAGGGTAGTACGCGATAGGTTTTTATTTAATTAGTTAGTTAATTATTTATTTAATTAATTAATTAGTTAAATAGTTATTTATTTATTTAGTTATTTATTTTATTAGAGTGAGGTTAGGAGGTTAGACTTAGAATATTAGGGGGGGGGGGGTATTATTTAACTAATTATGTTGCTTGTGTGATTTGCTTGCATTGTGTTATTGCCTGCATTGTTATGTTGCTTGTGTGATTGTTTGTTGATATAGCGTCGCGATGGTATAGCCGTGATGTTGGACGGTTAGTCGCATTGCCGTTATACTTTCCGATTGTTATATTGTTGTTTGCTGCATGGTAGTTAGTATCATTTAGTTAGTTGCATTAGGCGAATCATGAGGATCCCGTCGTTTGCTGTGCGTTGCGGGTAACTCCGTAACGTGATGGCTTACGAAGGTCTGGGGCGGATCATGACCGGCCAGACGCTACATGACGATGTAGTATAAAGGAATGTATATCCTTGTTGACTTTGTATCTAGGGTGGGGGCATTACCTTTGAGGAATGTATATCCTTGTAGACTTTGTGTCTAAGGTGGAGGCATTGCCTCGGGGAGATCATGTATTCGATAGGGGCCCAACTTAGGAGATAAGCATTGCATGTTTTATTTTAATTGCTTGAGGCTTCTAAGCCACCTTGCTTGTTTATTCCGCTGTTGCTTGCTGATTGTTCTTTTGGGGTTGGGTTGGGGAATACTAACATTAGAGATCCCGGTCTTACTGAGTAATATTAGATTACTCAGGATTCTACCCAATTTGTTTTACAGGTAACCTTAGTGGGGAGACCTTAGGGGTTCCAAAGGACGTTAGGCCAACCGGTGTAGATTTCCTTGCTTTTGTAAAGTAATGGTTTTGTTTATATTATGTAATACTCGATTTAACATTATCAATAAAGCGATGTTTTCTTAAAACCCCGTGTCTCCCAATGATATTTATTAGTCTAGTCCGGACTAATCACAACTCGCGCATCGCGGTACGGGTTGCAAAGCCTTAAGCCATGATTTGCAAGGAACGGGCATCTGCGGTTGGAAGGCTTGGGCGATCGGATGCTTTCCGGGAACCTCGGTCGGCCAGCTGCGGGCGTCCTATACGTGATGCTCTCGGTCTGTTCTTGGCCTAGAACGGGTCGGGGGTGTTACAGCAGGTACCGTCAGTTCTTTGAGAGGTGTCTCCAAGCTGGAAATAAGACAGCCATGTTTTATGAAAGGCATACGGATTATTGTTTAAGAAGGGGACAT
Source organism: Camelina sativa (assembly GCF_000633955.1). Lineage (NCBI taxonomy): Eukaryota > Viridiplantae > Streptophyta > Magnoliopsida > Brassicales > Brassicaceae > Camelina > Camelina sativa. The sequence continues at coordinate 18,248,630 of NC_025693.1, forward strand.
CCATAGAGGTCTAGGTTTAATTAAATGCAATGTACCCAACACGTCTCTTGCCACCTTGTGTTGTGGTATTCTATACATGCAAACTGGCGAAGAGGAAACCGCTGCAAACTACCTTAAAGTTTTTCATGACATGCATCAGCCGTTGTTCACTCTTGGTGTACGGCCTTAAGGCAAGCATTTGGTCAACATATTGTGTACTTTCAAATACATAGCCACCGTTACTACGACAATTATCGTTATCCTACAATATTAGGAGTAATTTATTGGCCCACGTGTGCCTTGACTGCGAGCTTGGTTATGGAATTTATGAAAACCTATGCGATCAATGTTATTTATGGTGGCTTCCGCGGCGAGTTTGTTGTATTATGTGATAATATTATGTTGGTTGTCGTCATCTTCAAGTACCGTTGCATTTGGGTCCTATTATGTCATTGCCTAAAATTATTGATGTAGATTGTTATTGTTACTACCATCCTTATTACTTTCATCTATACTCCACCACGCTTATCATTTAAGTTATGAGTTTGACGTTTTAATGCCATAAATACTACAACATAATTAAAAATACTACAACATAATTAAGGTAAAATATAAAAAAAGAAAGATTTCATTTTTTTAACGGGTTTAGAACTTTTACTTTTTAATATTTTAGTTAATTATAATTGACACGTGTCGATATCTCATCAATACAATTGACATGTGTTACGATCTTGTTAATGAGTAATTTTGAAAATCAAGCTTTCTATAATAAGACACTGACTGTAACATATATGTTTTCCTCTATCCCAACATTTCCTTTTACCATGATGGGCTAAATAGAATTATCGTGGGCTATTAAAGAAGAATAAATACAGTGAATTTTTCCCAAAGATAATAATTAATAAAAAAATATATTTAAAATTTTCAATGAGTCAACCTGACTCTTAAATGGACCAAACACTATTCTGATATGTGTGACACATAATGTCTCATTCTATCTTTTATGTATTTACAATTTAACAATTATTTGTTTCTCATTTTTTTTGGTGTGAAAAACTGAAAATGTTGCGTTTCTAATAATTTATAGCTTAGAGTAAATTTTGCTAGTATTCTGGTTGATGATAAAGTTGAAGATGATATTAAATTACTTTATTTAAAAAAAAAAACACAGTAACAAAAGTTAAATTGGAAACAATGTACATCAATCAATTGTATTATATATATATAATATGTGTGTAAGTTTATGTTATTATTATTTAATAATATTAGTGAGATTATATATTTAATAGAAAGGTTTTAAAAGTATATAATATTAGCTACTTTTTGATAAATTTTAGTTGACCTGATTGTTTTAGAGTACTTATTATTTTATCAAATATTACTTGAAAGAGGTCAGGACCGTTTAAACATCGGCTACACCCGGTGCGATAGTCCTTTTGCATCATCGTCAATTTTTTTTGTACCAAATCCTTTCATTCTAACTAATAGTTTGTTATAGAAATGATTTTATCAAAAAAATACAAAGAAAAATAAGACATTGTTAGGAGGAAAATCAAAGTTTTAATTACCCACTGGATATTGGAATTACTTACCAGGTTTTGAGGAAAACTGGAAAAGTAAGCATGTGTTGCCAAAAAATAAGAAAAAGGCAACAATATGTTTAAGTTTCGGTTAAAGTGTGAATAATTTTATTAGTTCACTTCAAATTTTATTAAATAATTAAGGTAAAAATAAGAGAAAAAAAATGAATTTGGGTTGGACACAAGACCGACCCATAGGCCAAACAAAGGATTAAGGGCATCAAAAAAATTAGGGCATTTTTTTATAAGATTTTTATAGAGTTTTTATGTATATCTAAAGACTTTTACAAAAATGTGGACTTTAATAGAAGTGCAAATCATAGTTTTTGAGGTTAATTGTTAGTTTTGGTTTTGATTTTTTTTCTCTTTTGAGGTTAATAGTTTGCTTTGTTAAACTTTTAGATAAACCTTTTCATCAAATCTAATGCTTTGGCTTTGGTTTGTGTTAATAAAATTTCAAAACATTAAACATAAAGTCTTATATACTATTGATTATAATTTTTTCGTAATATATAAAAGATCATGTTTTTAAGTTATCTGTAGGACACTAGTAAATGCCGGACCGCTATTGGCTGGACATGGTGTCAATGCACTTTTCAAAAAATTTGTTGAAGGTTATAATAAATTACCATTATAGTGTTTTGATAGTGTGGTGGACCTGGTGCTTAGTGGTAGTGGTGGTGGCTAGAGGCCGACAGTCGGTGACCAGAGTAGGTGGTGGCCGGCGACCGGCGACCGGCGACCAGCGACCGGAGTAGATGGTGGCCGGCGACCAGCGACCGGAATAGGTGATGGCCAGAGACGGTAATGGTCAGAGGTGATGGTGGACGGTGGCCGAAAATGATGGTGGCTTGAGGCTGTTGCTGGAAAAGATGATGGTCAACTGTGGTAATCAGAGGAGGTGAAAGTTAATCATGCAATAAAGTTATTTTGGTAATAATTATAAAAAATTCAGAGAATATTTTTTTAATGGTTACCATGGTTATGAAATGAATTAAAGAATTTTTTTATGGCTAGTTATGCCAATCTTTTTTTTTTATTATTGGTAAATTTATTTAATGTTTATAAATTTTTCTTTGTAGCTATAATATTTTTCACTAGTTTAGTGCTTTATTTCTTTTTAAAATTTTGTTTTGTAAAAAGCTTTAAAGAAATGAACAGAAACAAACAACAATAGCTTGCGTGTTTAATGGAATGGAAGGGAATCCGGTTGAAGTCTCGTATTTATCGGTGAGACTGTTACGGTTTACTGTTAAATACTACGGTTTTAGTAATGAATTTCCGGTTTAAGTTATATAGCTCTGACTCTGACGTACTGTGTACTTGAGAGACCAATGAGATGAACGAGAGTTAGTAATACGTCGAAACGAATCTCTCACCGACGACAACGAAGACGAAGAAGACCACATACAGTACATTTCACACCTCTCTCTCTTTCTTTCTTTCTTTCTCTATCTCTTTGTCACACACTTCACTCACTCTCACACAATTTCTATTGCGCTTCTACAGGAGTCACATTGCTTGATTTCACTGTGTGAAACCAAAAAAAAAAAACATTTGATCCAAATTTCTTCTGTTTTGCCTCACAGGTAACTTTTGTTGTTTGTTAATTTCATCTCCATGAAAAAAAGTTTACAATTTTTTTTTTTTTGGGGTTTCAGTTTGGTATTTTTGTTGGTTTCATTTTCCTGATTTGATTTTTTTTTTTTTCATATTTTCTCGAAATTTTGATCTTTGGTGATGATGATATATGAGAAAGATGGTCTCTTGATTCTGAAAGATGGTTTTTTGTTTCTGTTTTTTTTTGGGTGTAGTGATGAAATTACAAAACCCAGATAAGAAAACCCTAAGAGGAGCCTTTAATCAGGAATCTAGTCTAGTGGTGGCTTCAGGTTCTGGAGATTTCGGTATGGATGGATTGAAAAGCGATGGGAATTTTCCGGTTAAGGAGGCATTAATGGAAGAAGAAGACGAAGGTGGTGATAAAGTGAGGAAGATTCAAGTCTCTGGAGGGAATATATCTCTTGTTGTTGATTTTAGTGGTTCTTTAACTGGGAATTCTTCTCACAATGTCTTTGAGTCTAGAGGTAGTTGTGTGAATGAGAGTCTTGTTAAAAGAAATGGGTACAGAGAGGATGAAACTCAGGAGTTTCTGGTTGGGAATCTTGTATGGGTCATGAATAAATACAAGAAATGGTGGCCAGGAGAAGTGGTTGATTTCAAAGCTGA
>NC_025693.1:18254565-18259321 GCF_000633955.1 Camelina sativa
GAAGGTGGTGATAAAGTGAGGAAGATTCAAGTCTCTGGAGGGAATATATCTCTTGTTGTTGATTTTAGTGGTTCTTTAACTGGGAATTCTTCTCACAATGTCTTTGAGTCTAGAGGTAGTTGTGTGAATGAGAGTCTTGTTAAAAGAAATGGGTACAGAGAGGATGAAACTCAGGAGTTTCTGGTTGGGAATCTTGTATGGGTCATGAATAAATACAAGAAATGGTGGCCAGGAGAAGTGGTTGATTTCAAAGCTGATGCAAAGGAGAGTTTTATGGTTAGGTTTATTGGCCAGGGCCATCTTGTTTCGTGGTTTGCATCTTCCAAGTTGAAGCCTTTTAAGGAGAGCTTTGAGCAAGTACTGAATCAAAGAAACGATGTTGGGTTTTTCGCTGCGTTAGAGAAAGCTATGTCCTTATTGAGCAACTCGTTGAAACTTGATATGACTTGCTCTTGCATTGCTGATGGGAATGGAATGGTGACAGCTAAAAATGTACCAACTTGGAAGAGCAAACCTTTGATACTGCGTGAATTCTCGGTTGATCGGTTGGAACCAAAAGAGTTTGTCACTCAGCTGAAGGATATTGCGAAATGTGTTTTGAATGCTGGGGTACTTGAGTCTACAGTTATGCAGTGTCGGTTATCAGCTTTTTATACTCTCTTTGGGCATAAGCAGATACCAATGAGCCAGCTACACGAAAATGAGGGTAGGAAAAGTTTCACTACTAAGATGAATGACAGTCAGTTCATCGGTTCTCCATCCGTTGTTGCAGGTAATAGCAGGAACAGGTTTCGTAAAGAATGGTTTAGGAAATTTGTAAGTGAGGTTGACAATGTGTCTGCGAGAGACCATCTAGTAAATGTGCCTCCTTCTGATTTGATATCTAAACTCAAGCTGCTTGCTGTGGACCACAGGTGTTCACAAGAGACTGAAAATATTGGTCTCTTTGAGTGGTTCTTCTCCAAATTCAGAATTTCTGTGTTTCATGATGAAAATGCTTACAAGATGCAGTTGGCTAACATGGCTGGTTTCAAGGATTCGATGTTAGCTAGAAAAGCAAATAGTGGTACTCATCAGAAAACCTCAAAGTCAAAGAAATTAGGGAAGTCAAAGATCGAGCTTTTCAGTGGTGTGACAGTTGCTGATACTGAGAAGAAGACCTTCGAGTCGCAGATATCAGAGAAGTCAAAGATCGAGTCTCTTAATTGTGTTTCAATTCCAGATAACGTGCACGAGGCCTCCAAGTCAAAGAATTCAGGGAAGACAAAGATCAATCAGATCATTGGTCACTCCGATTTTTCTAGTTCTGTTGCTAATAAGCCTTTTTCGAAAGATTTCCAAGAAACACCATTGGTTCGATTTCCAGACGGGAGGCCTACTATGATGGGAGATACACTCAGCCGCACTGCTGCTACACTTGTACCGGACCTAAACAGCGGAGGCAATTCTTTAGGTATTGTAGAGTATGAGCATTTTCAAAGAGCTGAGATGTTAATGCCGCCTAATGTCTGCCCACAAGAGCAGAATACACCGAGATCTACGATACTCAACTTTCAGGTGACATCTCCGTGTTCAACCAACGGAGTCTCAGGAACTCAGTTTGTTTCTAGCCAGCCACCTTCATTCAGACACTTCACGAGTGAAGACCTTTTCACTAAGAAGAAGAGAGGAAGGAAGCGGAAGAATGCACAACAAGAGCTTCCAATAGTTGCACATTCCACTACTGGTATACCTGACTTAAATGGAATGGTTACAGAGCCAGCTTCGGTTTTGCCTCAAGTTCAGCCTACTCAGCGCAGAAGACGTCGGAAGAAAGAGGAGTTATCTAATGGTATAACCAGAGGAATCACAATTCTCTTCTTGAAATTTTCCTCCCGAGTGTCAATGCCTTCAAGGGACGACCTAACCTCGAGATTCTCTGCGTTTGGTCCTTTGGATTCTTCCGAAACACACGTTTCAGAAGAATTTAGTGGTGCACAGGTCGCCTTTGTGAGTAGTTCCGATGCGATTGAAGCAGTTAAAAGCTTAGAGAAAGCTAACCCATTTGGTGAAACCTTAGTGAGTTTCAGGTTACAGCAGAAATTGATAACCGTTCAAAGGAACATAGCCCCGCGGATGCCTGTAATCTCACATGTTAGTCCCATACCGATACCGAACAACATACCTACGAGTGTGGAATCAATGAGGCAGAATCTCTTGATGATGACAGCAATGCTGGAGAAATCTGGGGATAGTTTATCAAGAGAGACGAAGGCGAAACTGAAAAGCGAGATCACTGGGCTTTTGGAAAAGGTTAGTTCTATGCCGAGCTCTTCTTCTTCCTGAATGATCCCTAACATTTATCATCAGTGTGATCTTCTCAGGCTTTCTATTGTGTACCATGTGTTGTAACTTTTGTATCCCACCTTATGCACTGGGTTCTTGTGTTTCCAGTCTTTTAGTTTGACGGTAGTTCTAGACTAAGATTAGATAATAGAAGATGTTGGCAATATTCTAATAACTTTTTCCTTGATAGCTTGAAGCTCTCTAGATTATGTGATCTCCAACCTTCTGTGTAGTTCTTGCCTACTTGATTATTTCCATCAAGATCTGACGTATTTCCGTTATAAGTCATTGTGTATGTACAAGTAGAGAGACATTGAAAAGCTTGAAAGGTTCCCTACTATGTTTCTACCTAATTCACTGTATTAACATATAAGTACAAAAGCCGAAAGCAACACTCAGAGGCCACCTCAATCACACAGACACAGTGACTTAAAATGTAATCTCTCTCCCTAATCTATGTTAAGTCCCTCAATCAAGATTTCTCTTGGAAATAATGACTTACTTATAACTTAATCTCTCTCCATAATCATTAGCTCGAGTGGCCCATCTGCATTTTTTGATCTACAAAACACAAATCAACGAGATAAAACAAGAAAGAAGCTTTGGGGTGAACACATATATATAAAGGGGAAGGCATTGTTCATGAATGGTAGGGAAAATCGAACAAAACTACGGGGGAAATCTAAGGGTTTCATTGGAAGGTTATTACAAAAAACCGAGGATAACGGTTGGATTGGGAAAATGAGTGAAATGGTAAACTGGTCAGTTGATTAGTCTCACTCCTATAGTCATAATTTGCTTCAATTGGAGTATGATCACGACTCACGAGAAGAGACTATAACTGTTCGATTGGGGCGAATACGTGTAAGTTGGAAAATATAGGGGCTTTATGTAATAATAGTTAAATTGTGGCTGAGCTGGTGAGGCCATAGCATAAATCAACGGTTCGATTTTGGATTAAAAGCAATGCTAATGAAACGAGTTACATACTTTGAAAAATAGAATATTTGAGACGTGCTAAATCTTCCTAAATCGCTAGTACCAAAATGATACTTAATCGTAACACTAATAAAACGAGTTATATAATATGGAAAACAGAATATTTGAGACGTGGTTAAATCTTTAGTGAATACTGTAAGGGCTAGACAAAAAGAATTCAAACCCTTCCTTCGAAGTGTTTAACAGAAAATTTTGTAGGATTTCGCTATGTTTTCTTGTAGTGGCAAGATTGAAGGCACTCTCGGCGGAGGACCTCCTGGAGAGTAGAGTTCGACATGAAATCATCTATCAACATCATGTTATCTGCAACTCTCGTTTCTCGATTGACCAAAAACTCTGATCGCCACCGTTCTCTATTTTCTCGATTGACCTAAAACCCCAATATCGCCGTCGTTTCTCTATTGATCTATAAAACAAAACCCACACAACATTAAAATGATTGGAAAAATTACAAACAGCCCCCTAAAGTTTTTTATAAATTGGAAAAGAAGATCCTATGGTCTAATTTAATAACACACTTGAGTCAGCTACTTCTTTCAACTTTTCAGCACTTGAGATGATAATTGTCTTATAATTGTTTATTTAAATGTGTGATCCGATCATTTAAAAAAATTCCCTTATTCAATGACCAAATATTTCACATTCTTTTTTCTTCTTATACAAATGTGGAAGAGAATGCAAATTAATAATATGCATGTTCGGCTCAGCTATATTCTATAAAATCTCCAAAAAGCCTGCACAATATTAATCTGGTCAAACAAAAAATCCGAGCCTATATTTTAAAATCCAGCTTAGTCCTAACAGGCTATTGGCTTTTTTCGAACATTTTTGGGTCTTTTGTTCAAAATGGCATTGTTCATGAATGGTAGGGAAGATAGAACCAAAACTACGGGGAAATCTAAGGGTTTCATTGGAAGGTTATTACAATTACCGAGGATAACGGTTGGATTGAGCAAATGTGGTCCGTGATTAGTCTCACTCCTACATAGTCATAATTTGGTTCAATTGGAGTATGATCAAGAGAAGAGACTATAATGTTCGATTGGGGCAAATACGTGTAAGTTGTAAAATATAGGGGCTTTACGTAATAATAGTCAAATTGTGGCTGAGCTGGTGAGTCCATAGCATAAATTAACGGTTCGATTTAGGGCCTGACTGGTTCAAACGCTGCGGTTGCGGTTGCGGTTGCGGGAGATTGCGGAAGCGGGCGATTGCGATTTCAAGCGTTATTAAGCGTTTTGAACGACTGGTTTAGCGGTTTAAAATTGGTGCGTTTGCGGGAGGTTTACGACTGGTTGACCAACGGGTGCAATAGCTGTTGGAACATAATAAATGTGATATATAATTATATAAATGTTTTAAAATATCAAAAACTTTATTAAACTTGATTTATAATTAAAATTCATTAAAAATACTAAAATAATTATTAAAA
>NC_025693.1:18260882-18263209 GCF_000633955.1 Camelina sativa
TTGAAACGCAAACGCCCGCAACCGCAAACGCTTGCGGGAACCAGCTTTTGGAATTCAACGGTTGGGAGCGATTAGGAGCGATTGGGAGCGATTGGGAGCGATTTGTGTGATTGGCCCCAAACGCTAGCAACCGCCCGCAAACGCAAACGCAGCGTTTGCGGGAGCTAGCGGGAGAACCAGTCAAGCTCTTAGGCGTATGCGTTTTAAATTTTAAATTATAAAAAGCAGGGACTTATATGTAAATTAGGTCTGGCTGAATAATCATCTAACAGTTCGAATTAGGGTATTAATCTGTGAAAAGTTAGAATAATATAAGGGCCTATATATAAATTGCTATAGTCGGTGAGTCCCGTCTATTTCACAGTAAACCCTGAACTGAACCCTTTTCCTCAGTCAATTCAAAATCAATTTCACCGGTGATTCTCGGATTATGCGCTAGGTCGATTTCGCCATGGTTACTTCCAGAGATGTTCATGAGATCGTCTCCAAGCTTTCGTCGGATAAAGCCAAGACTCGCGAAGTAAACCTTTTCAGTTACCCTTCTTCTTTTAATCGTTTTTGGGTTTTAGGGGGAAAAGGGCGGAGAAATTGAGGGTTTTGGTGTATCTATGTGGCTTGTTCTCTTGATTTCGTTGTGGGTTTTCACAACGATGCTTTAGCGTTTCCTTATACTTGTAATACGGCTCCGTTTCTATGATAATCTCTCGTGTCGGTTTGGTTTTAAAACGTTGTGATACTTATTTCGTTGTGTGTAAAATCTGAGAAAAGGACAATTAAATTTCAAGGTTTCTCATGTTGATGAATTTTATATATAATCTGTATATACAGGATGGTGTCAAGTTACTGAATACATGGCTTGAAGGGGAAAGGTCAATTACCTTTTGTAGATTTCTTTCACAAAACACAGCTAAACTTAAGTTGGACGAGATTCCAAATGGTAGGTAGTGATTATTTTTCTTCAGCGACATTGATGCTACTATGCAGTGCATCAAGCTTTGATGCTAATCCGGAACTTTACTTCTCTCATTGCAGCTGAAACATGGCCCTTTTTGGTTAAACTTCTCCTTCAATGTGTCTCAATGGAGGTGTCAGGTAGCAAGAGACGTCTCCCTAAACCAACTTTTGCAAAGACCCTTCGAGTTGTTATTCAGAGAACAGAAGAAACTAGGTTTCCTGGTGAGAGATAGATTAATTTTTTGGTGAATGAGATTTTTAGTACCATGCTTTTGCTTTTGCTTTTTTTTCTGGAATTAATTTATGCTTGCAAAGATGCTTCATGATGTGATTCGAATTGCAGAATATCAAGTCTCTTGGTCAGAAACGTTGTAATCTGATTTAATGTTCCCTGTAGTTACTATGTGCTCAAGTCAGCTTAAAAAGGGCATTCAGTTTTATCAGTCAATTAACGGAACCGGAAAAGTGCTATGTTTTATTAATAGAAGACGATCTAAGAATAAACTGGAAGAACATGAAAATTGGTAGACAATAGTATTAACTATGGAACCGTAATAAGTTTGATGTTCTTCTTATTAATATTCCATGTGCCGGTCTGTTCTACATGTTTGTTGTTGTCTCGCAGAAATGTATCTTAATGCTTACACTTTGACAGTGGATTTTCTCTAATCAAGAATACATCCTCATATTTATGTAACTATTCTGTTTTAATGGTCTCAGGTGTACATTGTCCTTTGCTATCTATGGCCAAAGCCCTCTTTGCACATGTGCATGATATCTTGAGCAATACACCAAGCTTTCAGTCCGAGTATGGTACCATACTCCGCCATCTTTTGGAAATTAGGGATTATCGTTTCCAAATGAGGAAGCGTACATATTCCAGTGAGTTCTCTTCAAATCGATATATGTTAATTGTCTGGTCTTGTCATGGATCTGGAGCGTATGGTGGTATTCTGGTGTTGGGTTTCTTTTAAAGATAATGTTTTTGCAAGGTTTGGTGCTGCTATACATGGAAAGGGCTGAAGCAGGGTTTTGCGAGAAAAGCAGTGGTCAACATAGCCAGAAGGAGGAAGCTTTTCGCCATATTCTTACGCTTCAGTCACTTCTAGAGAACTCCTCTGGAGATTTTCCTGATGACCTTCGAGAAGAAATTGTGAACGGCTTCATTCATATCTTCTCTTCTGTAAGGTCTGATTTAATTGTTAGTCAGTCTCTCATTCAGATCTGCACCCTCCTTTACAAGCAGTAATAAAAGTTATACTAATTTATTTTAACTCTTCCAGAGATGAGGGAAAGCTTTCACGCAAGCTTATTGAATGTGTAAATACCTTCTTGCTGAAGGATGGTCCTAATTTAGGCTCTTTGTCACTTGA
>NC_025693.1:18263843-18314344 GCF_000633955.1 Camelina sativa
GTGAATTGGATCTAGGTAGTTCATCAAGTTCTGCATCATGGTACATCTTTTTTGAGTTTTTACTTCCGAAGGATCACTTCTTTAGGTTCTACACATCTCGTGAAGTTATGCATGTCTAATTAAATTATTTTTTAGGGGTGATTCAACCAAGGATGATAAGTTGGGGGCATTGAGCACCTATCAGAGTAGCTTGGTTGAGCTTGCTGCACATGTGTTCTACCAGGTACCTGTTTTATATGCAAATTACTTTGTTCTTTGAGTAGCTTTACATGACTTACAATAGAGTTCCAATTCAACCTACCATTTTTTATTTACTTTCAACAGTGTCTTCATTTTGCTTCATCTTACCCTTCCCCCTTTTTTGAATTGATTCAATCTATGATTTCTGAAGCATTTTTGCTCTGCAGTGAATTTGGATCTATATACTTTGAGAATACTTTTATATCAATACTGTTGATTGAATCCCATCATACAAATGTGTTTTTTGCTTACATCCTTGTGTATCCTTGAATTTGGGTTTGTGTCCGTTTGTGTGTGTAGAGTGAATGTGTTAGTGACATTTAGAACTTTGGCAGGCATGTGTCAAAACGTCTAGACCATCATTGTCAGAGAAACGAGCTCGGAGGCAACCTGTTGCGTTGCGTCTTGTCGAGGCACTAACTGAAGGAAAATGGCTATGGTTAGTTTCTGTGTTTCTGATGAGAGCATTTGCTAGATGATATCCAGTCTGCTGATTTCTTCTTTGCGAGTTTTTTTTTCTAGATACATGTGTAGCCATATCATGAGAATGTATTTCATGAGTGTACGCCATTTGTTTGTTAGTGTGATACTGGAAGTTAAGTTTCAAGGGTATCCCTTTTGGTCTAGATACTGTCCTTGCACTAATTATATAATTTCTTTGATACTTGTTTTTCCTAGAAACTTTATTTGCATGTATACATAGACTGATGTACATAAGCTTTACCCAGGTGTGCTGCTTTTGGTTGTCTCGTTCGGACTTATTGTACTCGCATCAACAAGGATCTCCTTATTTACTGGTTTGAAGCCATCTGCACGAACTTTCAGAGGTAATTTGGGAAGTAAGACTTAATATTACATGGATCTTGCTTCTGTGCCTCTTGGAGAGCAGTAGGTAAGAGCTTAGGAATGTTTTTGATAAAAGAAGTATTGATTTTGTACTTTCTGGTATAATGCTCTTTAACAATGCCCATTGCCATTTTATCCTCGAACATACTTCCCTGGGCACATATCTTAGTGGATAACCAAACGTAAGAAGCAGTTGGGACGACCATATATATAAGCCTGGTTTGACCACACCTGAAATAGTACTTTTTTAAATTACGTGTTTATCGACTGAGTGGCGTTTACTATTTGTTCTTATGTTTCTCATATTACCAACTTCTGAACAATAATATGATTCAACATTACTTGGCAATTGTTGCCTGCTATGATGGTAGTACCTTTAGCAGATTATGATTTTAATTTCCTGATGAATAACTTGATTGATAATTTGATATATCCATTTTCATAGCATTCTAATAGCTGTAAATTGTAGATATGGTGCTACTCCTGGATATTTCATTGTCATACTACTAGTATCTGTATGTCTGTAACAGTGGACTGCTTTTATTTACTTAATATTGTATGTGACAGACTTCTGGAGGATGCCAGTATGAGACGTTCTTATGATGGTCTACTATGGACTTTGAGGTACGTTTATGATGGAGTTCAGGTGTTCACTATTTTGAATTTGCAGCAAGTTCCTTCATATTTTTATAAATGTAAAATGCTGTCGAGGTATTTAATACAAAAACTATGCAAATTAGTATGAGGCACTTAGGGACCTTTGTTTAATATAGCGTTCAAGTTGTTAAATTCGCCGATCCTATATCTCAGTTTGTTTATTGTGAAACTTTAATTTATTTGAAGGAGTTTGCAAGGGCTCTCTTCTGGTTTGTTACTCTCAGATACTACTACGGACATATCAAAGTCCCCTGTTTCTTCAAGTGAGGTATTTTACATGCCTTTACTGCCTTTGTGTGTGTGAGTCTGATAATATTGTAGGTTATTAGACAAGCTTTGAACAGAAAAAAATGCATTGCTGAGATTTAGAGCTGATTTGGTATTGTTACTAAAATAAGAAATGCTGAAATTATATTATAATGTTTCTGTGTTTGCATATTGGCAACCAGTTTTGGTGTAGAATGAGCTGCCCATTAATAGACTATCAACAGATAGGGTTTTGCTTTTTATGTTCATTTAAGAACCAACTGATGTTACATAAATAATGTGACCATTTTTGATAAAAATCGTTATGATGTTTTGGAATCCTACATTTTTTTATATGAGTTCTAGAAATCTTTATTACTTTTAGTTATATCTGAAATGGATTTTAGGCCCTATACATTACAGCTTTGTATTGGAATTCCTGATTTCATATAATATATCTTGTTATGAATCTAATTTGCTTTGTATTTAGGTTTTAGTGTTTCTAAACCACATTATTTGCAGCTAGATCGTGGTTGGCAATTGATCTGGAGTTCTTTAATCCATGGGCTAGCAACATTCAGTAGCACAAGTGTAATTGTACGTTGCACTTATCTACTTATATCCTTTTCTGTTTCGCACAGTATTCTTCTAGATGAAACTAGAGAACAGATAAAAAACACCCTGAACACTTGATAGCAAATAAGTTTCCAGCAATGAAACTTGAACTTGTATATAGGTACCCTGACAACAACTTCTACTTAGAGTTTTAACATTTCTTCGAACGATGAAAAAAGCTTTCTTCAGGGATTTGTGTTAGATCAAATGTTAGTGGTTTCCTTTTTAGCCATTTCCCGTTTCTTAATTCAACTCTGTAATAGTTTCGGAAATTGGTCAGAAGTTGATTAGTTATACAGTTTCCGATTACTCGCTGTGTTTAGCTGATTAGTTATCGCAAATGTTCTTACGCATAATTGGTGCTATTTTAATGCAGGTTGATGCCGTCTTGGTGCTCCTTGGATCAATTATTTCAAGTGTGAGTTTGTAAATGAATTTTATAAAATTTTCTAAAGACTTGTATCCTCATAATGTTCTTGTCTCTTCAATCAGCAGCACATAAACGTTGGGATTCTGCCTCAAGAAGTGTGGGATCATCAGTTATTCAGGCACATACCTTCTGAGTAAGCCTTTCATCCTCAAAACTTTATAAGCATGTTGTTCAGCTATTTCGTGAGTGCAAATAGGCTAGATCGTCAATTCCTGAAGAAAAGCATCAAAATAAGTTTATGCATCTTATTCTTTATAAATGTTTAATGCTACGAGATTATTTGTGCTTGACTATTGGTTGGCTTTTATTAATACATGCTGAATGGCTCTACTGTTGTCTAAAGAATTATTATTTTTACTCAGGCCGGCCTTGTACTTCATTGCATGTTACTTTTCACGTATGGGTTGCCAGGTAAACAGGTTCTGACAGTAATTGTATGGTTTTGGTATCTACATTCTGGGTTGACATATTACCAAACTTACAAGTCTTGAAAAGTTGTTACATTAAGATGGTCTTGTTCTATAACTGTGCAGGGAAACTTGCAAGATGATTTACATCTTCGACGCAATCTTCTTAGAGCAGTTTGTGCCCCCCTAAGCTGGAAGGTAGTTTTTTTCATTTTTTTTTCAGAAGAACACAAGAATTTGTGTCACAGATGTCTGACTATATGTGACACCTCTTACTGTCCGTGGACGAGGTGTTGTCTAGGATATGACCAAACAAAACCAATAGCCTGAGTTGTTTTTGCATCATAACGTAGATTGATCTTGGCACAGTTTTAATCGTCGTAGTTAAGCTCTTAATTATTGGGAAAGGCAGTGAAATTTCACCCTTTTATGTTATATTCTGCCCACTAGTTTTAAAGAGCTGCCGCATTCTATTTCCACCTAATATGTGAAACTGAAATCGTAAGAGAGAGTTCAAAATCTCATCAGGTTCTTACTGAGAGTAGTAAGATTTGTAGATTTATAAGTCGCGAATGATGTGTACCACACAGTCATATTGGAAATCCTGCTTATGGCTTATAACATGTATAGGGTCGTTTGACACTAAATGAGAGAATGGTTCAGCTTCTACCAGCAGCTGCTTTTTCCTTATGTGCTGGTTTCAATACTTCACTTCCAGTACCTAAGGAACATCTTCCAACACCATCTGAATGGGATGTCTACGAACAGGTGAATGATGTGGCGAAGGTGCCTGTTATGGTTGTTATTAGAGGATTGAATAAATTAATCTCAGAAAAGTATCAAGTGTCAAGACTAATATTGAAAGGCACTGTTTTTGTTTCTTTTGCAGATAGATGATGTTGAGCTAGAAAGAAGATTTGGACTCTTTGAATGCTCCGTGGAGGCTCTAGCAAGAGTTTGCTCAAATTCTAGCAAGGTGAAGAATCCTTACTCTCTTTTTCGCCTTTTCCTGACTCATTTCCGCGACAGTTGTTTTATTTCTTTGTATCTTCAGATCTCTAGCTGCCAAGTTTCTGACGTTGTACAACTACCTCTGGTATTAAGAGATCCATTGCTTCATGACATGGATATCTATTTTCTTAGCATTATCCCGGAGAGCAATGCCAAAGGACCACTGTCTGACATCTTTATGGGATGTGCTCTGTTGTGCCATTTTATGCATGGTTCTTATATCACAAGGTTTGGCAACTCATCCTGTTCTTGGTGTGTTCTTAAAACTTGTGAAAACTGATATTTTTCTTTACATATCAAATTTTCTCTATTGAAAATGTTCACTCCTTTAATATGTGTATATATAATATAGTTTATATGAAGAGTTTCATAGTTTTCTTGATAGATGGTAAGCACCACTTGTAGATGCGTCTTTGTTCTGTTTGTAGTGTCATCATGTAGCTGTCAGAGGCAAGTTTGTGTAATTTTGGAAAAAAAACTTCACTCTTCAGATTAGGTGTCTAAGACACAAAAGTGATTGTGGTTGTGATTTTTTCTGCACCCTGGATGTACTAGCTTAAATTGTATCTCTTCGAATTTGCTCTCATTTCTCAGGAAGAGTAATGGAAGCAGTTCGTTCTTTTTAAAAGCATGCCAGTATTTGTTAGAAGGCCTGGATCATGCTGTTGAAACAATATTAAAGAGCCTTAATGATCTTCAAAGTCTCGGTCCCTTGGGGTTTGGCTCAGATTTTAATGAGAAAGCTTCTATAATAGTTTCGTTGAGGTCCCTTACTAAGTCTCCCGTCTTCAGCAACAGAAGAGACCATAATCTTCTTGGCGCTAGTTATGATGCTGTAATTCACTCCTTAGAGAGCCTTTTGCGGGCTTTTGCTAAAGTCTATGGAGAATACACTGAGCACGCATGGAATACAGAATCCAACACTATACCTACAAAGTCGTTACCACTTGATTCCCCAGAAGTTGGCAGGATAGTGGATATGGAATTAGATCTAGCTGAAGACACTAAAGATATGGATATTATAACTGCCGGTGGGAAAGCTGTACCCGGGCTGTCTGTTTCCACGGGGAACTGGAAGTTGGGCATGATATCACTTATCTCATGTTTTTCTCCAGTACTTCAGTTTCCGACATGGGA
This sequence comes from Camelina sativa, assembly GCF_000633955.1. Classification (NCBI taxonomy): domain Eukaryota; kingdom Viridiplantae; phylum Streptophyta; class Magnoliopsida; order Brassicales; family Brassicaceae; genus Camelina; species Camelina sativa. The sequence goes on from NC_025693.1 coordinate 18,269,433, forward strand.
AGTTCTATATAATCTCTTGGAGAAGGAATGTGATCCTAAGGTATTTCAGCATTTTTTCTTCCCCATATCAGTATCTCAATTTTTTTTTAGTGAGCTTAAAGCCACAAACTGCTTACATGTGTAGGTGCTGGAAAATATACTGTATCATCTATGCCAGCTTTCATGCTTGACGTCTATGCCGAATGTTAATGAATTGGTATAGAATTCAAATTGTTGAAAATTTGCTGTGAAATATTTAGAGAAAGGAATAGAGGGTTTTATATCTACATCTCGACCAACCTTTCTTTTTATTTATAGAGTTTTGTTTCATTATTTTACTTAAAGGTTAATTTCTTGGATGGCATGCTTAGCACACAAGTAAAGATCAAGCGTAACTGTCTTAACATAGTCACTGCTCTGCATGTTTTACTTCGCACTTTATCATCCTCGGGGATGGATTCTTCTGGACTCAGAAAAAACTGTGATTTGTCTTCAAAAGATGGAGAAAGTTCTCAGGTACTATTTTCCCTCTTTAAGTTGATTATTCGATTTTCTTCCATGATCTGCTCTATTCATTGCTAAAGTAACGTGCAGGTCTTTGCCCAACTTGGCGCAATGGTGAATAAAGTTTCTGAATTTGGTCTCTTGGGATGGTTTGGGCGTGTCAAGCTGATCAACTGTATATGTGATCTTGTTTTGCTTAATCCTCAGACTGGTCAGGTGCTTACTTTCATATTAATTACTCTTTCTTCAGACTTAAAGAGATGACTGCAATATTGATAATCACCCCTCCTGCTTCTCTTTGAGCTGTTTTCATGAAGCGATAATGTTTCTACCTTAACGTTTCATAACTTAGTTTTCATGTCGAATACCATTGAAGTTGAAAAATAACATTCCCTTCAGATAAGACATTCCTATTGTTTGCAGATAGAAGTTTAAAATCTTCCTTTCACTCATTACTTGTAGCGATAATGTTCAAGTAAAGAAGAAACCTTACAGTGTGTGTACTATAATCATGTTTTTTTTATCTTAGGATTAAATATGAGTAAATGGGCAGTTACCCTGTTTTACCATTAATGCTAATCGTTTCTATTTTTGCAAATGTTCTACTTGGTTCCTTGTGGAATTAGTGATTTTATTTAGTTCTACAGTTAATTGAGTTCTTTTTTGACACAGACAATGATTGAGCGACTTCTATTAATGCTAAAAGACTCTGATTATCGAGTGAGGTTTGTCCTGGCAAGACAAATTGGCATTTTATTCCAGACGTGGGATGGCCATGAGGCACTGTTCCAAGATATTTGGTAAGTTTGGTGTTTGTTTATTTAACCTTATTATTATCCTATGGCTTTTTATTAGTAGGGTGTTTTCCTTGTAAGACAAACTGTTAGATACTCGTTTCTACAGATTCTTGTTGCATAACATAAAGAGAAAAAAATGAAAAACAGGCTGATTTCTGTCTTTGTTGTGGGCAGAAACAAGTAAATTTAGTTATCTTTCTTGAAAATCTTCTCAAAGTTCTCTGATACATTGTTCTGAACAACAGCATTCTGTAAGGTCTGATGCTTCACAGCGCTTATACTTTGAAATATTAACTTGCTTCATGGTCTCGGTATCCGTTTTTTAATGTTCGACTGTAGCTTCTAATTAGTTGTTAATAGTTTATTTTTATCACTGTTTTCAGATATCGATGTCAGTTTAAAGTATCTCATTAGATGTTAATATTTTTCCCATTTCCTTTTCCAGCTCCAGCTTCGGAATTATACTGGTAACCTCCTCAAAGGAAAAACTAGTCACTGCAAGGGATGTTTTGGCTGCTGGTCCCCAGCCTCGCCCGAAAATGGAGACTGTCATCATTACTCTTATGCACCTTGCTTATCACAGTGAGAACATAGAGTTGCAAGTAATGCTTTTTTTTTCTTTTCATTTTAGAATTATTTTGAGCATACAATCAGTTAGCTGTGTATTAACATCGTATTCTATAATGGGTTAAACGTAGGCTGTTTTTATGATATGCGCTGTTTCAGCTATAGAACCTTGTCAGAGGTATTTCTTTCTTGTAACTGATACTGTATTTTATTTATACTTGAAACCTTCTTCTACTTATCTGGCCATTTTCCTTCTAGGGAATTAATCATTGCTGCACTTGACAACCTATCAGCACAACTCCATTACCCATCTAGGTTCAAGGTGTTGTTATTAATTCTCATTTCTTTATCTCTTCCACACCTGCATGATAAATGTTCTTCTTCTATTTTTTTTGCAGCAGAGTTATCTGACATTAATCACCTCTGAACGTTGTAAATGTTGCATGCTGACATCATCTACATCTCTTTGTAATATGGTTTATATGCAGTACCTGGAGGAACTCTTGGGCCCGATCCTCTTTTTCTGGATTGCATGTGGTGTCAGTTTAGCTGGTCTTGTTGAGGTATGCCACAAGTTGATATTCTCTGTTTCATAAATTATTTATTTTCTGTAGTATATTACCTTTTCACTATTTATGTTAACTTTTTTTGTTGGACTTTCAGTTCTGCTATATTTTTATAAACCAAAATAGCATTTATATTTCAAACTTGCGGTACAGTAAAGTAGATTCAATTTCGTTCGTTTCTATTGCACATGGGTCTACAATATTGGAGATAGCGCCTAGTTTGACTACAAAATCAAAGTAAATTACTAGTGGATGAATGAAATATCGACATGAGATTTTAGATATCTAGCAATATGTCCTACAATTGCGGCAGTTTGAAGAGTAGAATGAGTACATTTTAGCATTTCGTATCATCTGGTGGTTGCTTTTTTGCAGACAAGTCAGCTGTTCATTCCAAACACTGAACCAAAATATTTCATCCACTTTTGTTCCCACTGGCTACTTCCAGCTCTTCTGGTGCATGAAGATCATACTAACCTTGATTGGGTATCTAAGGTAAGGGTGCTTCCTTACATCTTTTATGGACATAACTGAACGTTATACAACTCCAATTTCAGTTTATGGAGATGCTTAAAGGACTTTTAGTGAAATTTGTAATATGTATAAACTTTTGGTTGCTTTGTCTTCTGTTTTTGTATGATCTTCATTCTACGGTGGCATTTAAACTTTCCCAATCTATATTTTACTGACAGTGTCTACAATTTGTAGATTGCTGGCCAACCGGTGGCTGTGTTAGTCAAGGAAAATTTTGTGCCAATATTTGCAATATGTATGGGATTGCACTGTAGTAAAACGTCAGAATGTGATAAAGGTGCAATGATGCTTCAGAATTCAATATTGTATGTTGGTGAGATCAGCGAGAATGAGAGGGACAAGCTAATTAAGCAGAATATGGTATGGCATCTATAACCTTTGACTCGTGATTCCAGATCTGTCTTTGGTGTTTGTGGTGGAAAATTCCCATGCTACCGTTATTAAGGTCTGATCAGCTAGTCACAATATATCAAGCCTTCCCGAATCCCGATCCAAGATCAAAGCATAGGCAACTGCAAGATTAATAGTTTGGATGCTTTAATTTCATTTTGTGAGAGATCCTTGGTTTCAAAAGTAGAATAGATAATTCTTTTCATTTATAACGTATTTTAATCCCTAATGAACACCCTGTTCTGTTTTCAGGTGTCTATTGTTAGTTTTATTTTATCATGCACTTCCTCTTCACCAGAACCTTCAGTTCCTGCTTTTTCTCGTGACACGATTTCACTTGCAGTTCAAACAGTTGTGGATGGTTTTATGGAAATGTAAATTTCTTGCTCACTCCATGTAGACTTGTTGTTTTAGGTTTTCCTTTTATAAGGTCTTACTTGGTTTATGCAGTGCTGATTATCCTAAGAATGCGGCCATAACTGACAGGATAAACATTTTTCGCCCGGATAGAGTGTTCATGGTGAAATTTTAATTTGCCGATGCTTTTTAACAAGATCAAACTGTTCTTATCAATTTGATACTTCAGTCAAAATAATTTTGTTGTTGTTTCGCAGTTCATAAAAGAAATGCACTATAGAATGTCAGCTGCATGCCATCATCGGCATACGCGTCATCATTTGGCCGCACTTGAGGAGCTTACAATTCTTCTTGGTCATAGAGCTTCAGTTCCAAGTTCCATAAAGTGAGCAGAATTCTCGATTTATCTATTTGATCTTGTTTGATCGTTAGTACTCAAATTCTTCAACACAAAAAGACTTTTCTTGAGTAGAAACTATATGTTGAATTGGTAGCTATGAGCTTGACCATTTGGGTTCTTTTCTTGCGTAGAAACTAAGTTGTTGTAGATGTTAAAAGGTGTAGTTTGTGCTTGATTCGGTTCTGCTATTGTCTTGAACTCGTTTGTACTTATAAGTATAATCAGTAACTTTGTATAGTTTTTCTTTTGGTGAGAGTAATTTCCAATTTAAATCTTTAGTTGATACTTAAGGAGCCACGGCTACATTCTATGATGTATAGAACTGCTACATTGTTCTGCTACTAAACTCGATTGTCATCTGTTAATTAAAATTTCAGTGGCACTGAAGAGTGAATCTCTATTTTCGAGCTTTCAAACCTTATGTTGGTCTTTGATTGTTATCCCTTTCAGTTACATATTAAATCTCGTTGGACAATTTATTGGATATCCCTCATTACAAGACCAGTGTTGTAGCATAGCCTCCTGTTTGCTGGATTCGTTCAAAAGCAATCCGGCCAAAGAAATTGTTAGTGTACTAGGTGACCAACTCCAGGTATGTGTTACTTGGTGTTATTATTTGGGTACACTTTTGAAATACCAAGGGATTTAATTACTCTTTTTAAAATACATTTCTCGGTCTGCGGGTTTTTTTAGTTTTTGGTCTCGAAGCTGGTTACATGTTGCATCGATGCTGAAGCAGATACCAAGGTTTCTGGTTCTAAGTCGTCTCAGCTCGTAAAGTTGCTACACAAGCTAGTTGTTAATTCAGATTCGGCTCTTGATGAAGATATCAGGGTAGGCGTCCTACCTATAAAGTTGCCTTCCTTTTTGTCCTAACAGTGCCTGGAATAATCGAGAAACTCACCTCTTCTGATTTGTTTATTGATTTCAGGATTTGGAAGCATTCCCTGATATGAAAATTTTCCAAGTCATTAGTAAATCACACATCAAAATATGCGAAGCATATTCTCCGAGGAGTCATCTATTGAAGGTCAAGCACTCTGCAGTTTATAATGATTACATTTTTGTTAGAATTTTATCAATATCCAACTTTTTGTTTCTTTGCTGTTCTACTATCCAACAGTGTGCTAGAAGATCTTGTTATCTGCCACCGAGATTCCTTTCCAAGAGGTATCAATAATATCTTTCCTGAGTTAAATCATCTTGAGATATGCAGTAAGGTTTCCCTATGTGCCATGATGTGCTTAGGATATTAACTGTAGAATTAAGATGACGTATGGTTCGTTTTTGGTTATTTTAAATTTTCTTATGTGGGTGGGTCTTTTAGATGTATGCACTATTTGTTTCATTGTCCGTGGGCCCCTTGGTTGTACTCATGGGTGAAAGTAGTGAAAGGTTATATTTCTGTGTCTGTTTTAATTTCAAAGGAATTCAGTTTTGTCGATATGGCTCTACCTTAATACCAACAAGGTTGAGAGTCTACTACTCTTTGATCCTCTACTCCTATCACATTGCTGCAATTTTATATCAACTTATCGTTCACATGCAGCCTCCAAGCACTGCATAACAAGCTCATAGCCTCTGGAGTTTCTCAAGAAGAGACAAATGTAGAAACTGCAGAAACATTTTGGCAGTCTGATGATGAAATTGTAAATGCTGTTTGGACTCTTGTCCGTGTATCCGCCTCTGATGAAGCAGATAATATGAGACTTTTGGTGTCTGATTTTCTTTCCAGGGTATTTGTGATTCTCTTTTCAAGTCACTATCTTTTGCTAGGCGAATTTGAAGATATAGTCTTATTTTCCATTTTTTTTACTGAAGGTTGGTATTAGGAACCCGCACACTGTTGTTTTCCGTCTTCCTGGGGAGCTGGGCTCCATGCATGATCGTCAATTTGTTTGCCAGAATACTGGATCAAAATTCAGATCTTTTACTGAGAACGGCATATCCGATGAAATTCTTATCACACTGCTGAAAGTTTTGAAGAAGTATCTTTTAGATGACTCTGTAAAGATTATTGATGTAACATCTCAAACTCTTCGGGTCAGTTTTCTAACTTTTTTACCTACACAGATTTGGCCTTACTTTTTTATTTTCTGTCAATTGTTTGGTTGGGCTTATCTTTCGATTTAGCTGTACTAATTTGATAGACCCTCTAAATTTCGTAATGTTTGCTATTATCTAATTTGGCATTTTTTTTTTCTCAGTTCTGCAATTGACTTTAAAGTTTGTTCTGTTGTTTCATGTTTAACACATTGTTTCTCATCTTTATTCCTCGTCAAATGTCTGATCTGTTAATAATTTACTAATCTACAATCACACTCATGAAAGTTATGATTTTTTCTGTCTTATTTGCATTTATATTTGGGTAAAAACATATGTAATCCCCTTCTCAGCTTTCCATGCATTGTAGGGGCTGTGCTTCATTGTCTCCTCTCTGAAAGGCTAATTGTTTGCAAATTTTGCTTTACTTTTTTTAAAAAAAATTAGCTATATAGATTATAGATGTCCCTTTCTTCTTATTTTAGGGAATTCTTTCAACCGAAAGGGGGCAGCAAGCATTATCATCTTTCGATTCATGTGAGAGATCTTCCATTGAGGTGAGCTTTCTGGTCTTATGCTACTTTTCATTGGTTGATAGGCAGGCATTGTTTTCAGCAATATTCTGCTGATGGGTATATAAGATATGGTTCTTTCAGAAAGTTGTGAAAATTGATTCAAAAATCATATATATATATATCCAGTGACTACTTAAAAAAATGAATGATGTATAGTGGATTTCCCAATCTTGTTAGGGTATCCCAAGATGAAAACTGCTCTGCCTGTTCAGATATGTTTTTGTTTTTTTGGGTAGGTGCATGGCAGGAGCGTGAACCTTGACATTGTGGAAAAGATCTTATTGGATGGCGAAAAGCAGTTCAAAGGTAGTTAATATTTTTCTTAGCCTTAAATTCCTTTTGGCTATTACATTCTGCGCATGACATGGATTTGTCTGTTTAAACATAATTCATTCATGTTTCATTCCTCTTTTGTTAAATTACTCAAGAATGGTTCATTTTGGCCTCCTAGCTGAGAACTTTTCTCTGGAGAAGTCCGAAGTGTGGTCCACAGATAATAAAAACTTTGATAGATGGATTTGTCAGCTCGTGTACTGTATGATCGCTTTATGTGAGGATGCCCCGATAAGGTATCTCGTTGGTTCCTATTTACCAGAGTTACCATTAAAGGATTGAAGTAAAATCTTGCACTGAGTGAATCATTGTTGCTGCTTTGTTTGACAGGTTATGCCAGAACATAGCAATGCTGAAAGCTGAAATCTCGGAGCTTCTATTCCCTAGTGTTATTGTTAGTCTTGCAGGAAGGATTGGGACGGATATCAATTTACACAAATTAATTTCGTCACAGGTAAATCTTGTATTTTCTGGACCTACCAGTAGTGCTTAGTTTTCAAATTGCTTGCATTGCTTCTTCTCTGGATATCTCTGTTTGTTAAGTCAAATTCACTTCCATTGCGTTCCCTTTTTTGGTTTTGTCTATTGTACATATTTGCTTACTTTACTGTTTCCCACCTTGACTCCTCGACTTTTTGTACAACCGAATTTAAATCTATTTTAGAACTTTGTTTTTGTTGATGAGCTGAGCATTATACTTGTCATTTGCTAATTCTAGTTGTATACCGTAAGGTTCTACCTGGTGGCTGCTTCATGATTTTCCTTAAGAGTTGTGTATGTTGCAGAAACAGAAAATTTGTAGTCACTTTTGCTAAAGCTTGTAATCCCCATTGGCAGGTGAAAGAGTATATCTTCATTGATTCAAACAAGCTAACAAAGTCGAAGCAAATTATGTTAAATACCCTGAATGAACTGCGGATGTGTTATGTCCTCGAAAGATCGATTTTTTCTGGACAAACTAAGAAAGAAAAGGTTAGGGGTATTGCTTTGAGCACTGATCTGTTTGCAATAATTTTTATCTTGCATAAGAAATAAGCTTCAATATCAATAACAGGGAAAGTTATGCTAATCATAGGTAGTGTATAAGGACAATCTGCTATTTCTATCCTCTTTATAGTGAAATCTGTATCATTTGATTTGATTTGATTTTTTATTTTTATTTGTATAAAATATTCTTATGGTATATGTTTTCAAATCTAACTTTTGAGATGCCCTTGCAGAATGCTTATGGAATGGCAGCGTCCATAACTACAAATTGGGAAAAGGTTTATTAGCTTCAATTACCATATGTATTGTTACGACTATGAACATTTCTGATCCATAAAATATTTTATGTGTCTGGTGTTTACCAGAAATCTCCTTCCCAAAGTGCTTTTAGCTTCCTGCTAAGATTTCCAACTGTTTTACAGGAACATGTGATAAGCGTCACACCTTTAGTTTTGTTGATTATGATATGCATTGTTATAATTTTTGTGTTTATGTCACATAAGAAGAATTGATTACTTTCAAAATTAACTTTGATGTTTAGTAACTTTATATGATATTAAAACCATGCAAAACGTATTTGTCCCTGTCAGTTGTGTGCTACTTCTATGATGAAGCCATTTAGTGTTAAAGTTTCAATACATTTGTTGTTTAAGAGTTTTTGTATCATTACATGTGGCTCTAGTTGGCTAATCAGTTATTCCTCTTGTTTCTTTTAATATCTTCATCATAAAGAGTGCCTTTGTTGATCAGGTTTATTGGCTTTCCATTGATTATCTTGTTGTTGCCAGATCAGCAGTAGTGAGTCATCACTGTCCTTTTAGATCATTAACCAATTTAAGATCGAGACGTCAAAGCTATTTCCAGTATATAACTCTTCTCGTTTTTCCAGGTATGCGGTGCATACTTGACCGCCTCCATGTATGTTGAGTATTGGTGTGAGGAGAGATTTGGCAATCTAACTCTCGGAGATCCTGATTTTTCTTATCATGATATGGTACTTATAAGAACTGCGTGTTATCAATTGGGGATCAATGAACTAGATAATATTGTTCTCTAGCTCTTATCCATTTTTATAACCAAATAACTAATATGCAATGTGTTTTCTGCTTATTGTCATATATGAAATTTTCATTGGCTGCATTTTCAAAATTGCAAATTCTGGTCTCCATGTAAAAAAGGGGAAAGTGGTTTTGTTTGTATTTATTTATAATAGTTCCTTTTCTTTGTGGTTAACAGTTGCCGGATCATGTTGAGATACTTGTGTCTGCAATAACAAGAATAAACGAGCCTGACAGCTTGTATGGGGTTATACATTCAAATAAGGTTTGTTTCTGATACTAAAATTCTGTCCTACAGATTGGATATCTCATACACACATTTGGAACTCTTGCCTATTGGAAATCGTTGGCTAGTCAGTACTTTTCTCTATGGATAACATTAACCCCTTTGTTGTGAATGCTGTGAGAAAACTGACACGATTCCGCTGCTAAATTCATACAGCGATTTNTCCCTGTCAGTTGTGTGCTACTTCTATGATGAAGCCATTTAGTGTTAAAGTTTCAATACATTTGTTGTTTAAGAGTTTTTGTATCATTACATGTGGCTCTAGTTGGCTAATCAGTTATTCCTCTTGTTTCTTTTAATATCTTCATCATAAAGAGTGCCTTTGTTGATCAGGTTTATTGGCTTTCCATTGATTATCTTGTTGTTGCCAGATCAGCAGTAGTGAGTCATCACTGTCCTTTTAGATCATTAACCAATTTAAGATCGAGACGTCAAAGCTATTTCCAGTATATAACTCTTCTCGTTTTTCCAGGTATGCGGTGCATACTTGACCGCCTCCATGTATGTTGAGTATTGGTGTGAGGAGAGATTTGGCAATCTAACTCTCGGAGATCCTGATTTTTCTTATCATGATATGGTACTTATAAGAACTGCGTGTTATCAATTGGGGATCAATGAACTAGATAATATTGTTCTCTAGCTCTTATCCATTTTTATAACCAAATAACTAATATGCAATGTGTTTTCTGCTTATTGTCATATATGAAATTTTCATTGGCTGCATTTTCAAAATTGCAAATTCTGGTCTCCATGTAAAAAAGGGGAAAGTGGTTTTGTTTGTATTTATTTATAATAGTTCCTTTTCTTTGTGGTTAACAGTTGCCGGATCATGTTGAGATACTTGTGTCTGCAATAACAAGAATAAACGAGCCTGACAGCTTGTATGGGGTTATACATTCAAATAAGGTTTGTTTCTGATACTAAAATTCTGTCCTACAGATTGGATATCTCATACACACATTTGGAACTCTTGCCTATTGGAAATCGTTGGCTAGTCAGTACTTTTCTCTATGGATAACATTAACCCCTTTGTTGTGAATGCTGTGAGAAAACTGACACGATTCCGCTGCTAAATTCATACAGCGATTTTTTAAAATCTTTTGCTTGTTTCATATATATATGACTAATACTCTCTGTTTCTGTTACATGGATGTAATCTGAAAGTTGTCTGCTCAAATAATCACATTTGAGCATGAGGGAAACTGGACAAGGGCACTCGAGTATTATGACTTGCAAGCACGTTCACAGAAAACAGTCGTGCCAGGTAGCTTTTCTGAAAATCTAGAGGTGGAACAATCTCAGCCAACAACTAGTGCACGGCATTCTGTTTTTGGTGAAGGGGAGGTCCAGAGACAACCATTCAAAGGACTCATAAGGTCGTTGCAGCAGACAGGCTGTATGCATGTCCTGGATCTGTATTGCCGGGGCTTGACTTCCCGAGAAGGTTGCTTTCAGTATGATCCAGAGTTCATCGAATTGCAGGTATGCATCCTGATTTGGTTAACTTTTCTCCTTTTTTCCAATAAATGGAAGTCATGTCTAAAGAAGGCTGTTGGTTAATACTATTAATATTTCATGTGATAAAGAAAAGATATGATGAATCGGACATCTTGAAGGAGTAGCATTGCAATTAACTAATCGAGCAAGACTCAGTTGTTGTATGTAAGTTGTGGTTCTTAGGTGATAACTCAAATTCTTGCTTGCAGTATGAGGCTGCATGGCGTGCTGGCAAATGGGATTTTTCTTTACTTTATCCGAAAACGCACTGCCAACCTCTGCAACATGTCAAGAACAATAATTATCATGAAAATCTACACTGGTAACACATCTTTAGTCATATGTGCCAATGATGCTATTCTTAGCCATTATATATATTTCCCTGTTTGTACCTCTCGACTGCACCAAATTTATGTGACATCTTATCAACATTGAATTTGCCGCTGGTCTTCTTACTTTTATTCAAAAAGAATGATATGTTACAGAGGAGTTTTAGAATAGAGTAGTTGAAGTCTCCAGAAATTGCTGGTCTCTGGCTTTATTATGTGGGTCATGTCCTAGTATAAATGGTCAGTTATGATGAAGTCCTATTTAGCTTTGAAAAGTCCTCAATATTACGCATGCGACACTAGCTCCGACCATTAGGCGTGTTTCCTTCTCCATGTTTTAATATGTTATTTCTCAGTTGTTTGAGAGCATTGCAAGAAGGGGATTACGAAGGGTTTTATGGAAAACTGAAGGATACGAAGAAGGTAACACATGATTTCAGTTATCACCATCGGATTGGAAAGTTCTAAGCTTCGATGTGGTAATAATATTTGATTTTTCTCTTTTTTAGGAGCTTGTGTTGTCCATTTCCCGTGCAAGCGAAGAAAGCACTGAATTTATATACTCTACAGTAGTGAAACTTCAGGTATGAAATTTTAAACGGACATTAAAGTACAACACTTTTTCCATCATAATTGTCCTTTGGGTGCCTAATTACTATAAATGTGCTGATTCTAAAGATCTGTTGTCTCTTTGGAAAACAATGGTTTTGACTTTTCCTAATTTTTTAATGTTTTATTATGTCCAGATTCTTCATCATCTAGGACTAGTTTGGGATCTTCGCTGGACGACATCTTCACATCAAAGTGTGCATGGCTATCCAGTCAAACAAATAGCATGCACAGACCCCGTGACTCCAACAATGAATCAGGTATTTTCCCTTGTAACTTCTTTTTCAAGTGGTTGTTCACTAGCTTCTAGTGAATAATTTAAAGCTTCAAGAATTTATGTTATTTTATTTACAATTAGATTAGTTTGGGATGTATATGCGCAAATACCAAGAAGCTAAGTGAAATAATTTGTTGCCTGAGGCCAATGTTTAATTATGAAATACAGTTGTCTTGGCTGAATAAGGATTGGAGCTCTATTATTACGCAAACTCAGTTGCACATGAATTTGTTGGAGCCATTTATCGCATTTAGGCGAGTTCTCCTCCAAATCTTGGGATGTGAGGAATGTACCATGCAACATCTTTTGCAGTCTGCTTCATTACTTCGCAAGGTATCTCTAATGTAAAGAGATACAGTTTCACTTATAGTAAAATGCAGTGGAGCAACACCACGTTATCTTGTTTCTTTCAGGGAACAAGGTATTCTCATGCAGCTGCGTCTCTTCATGAGTTCAAGTTTCTTTGTGCAAGAAGTGATGGACAACAACCCGTTCCAGATTGGCTTGGAAAGGTACTTTTTATGATTAATCTTGCATTTTTTGTGGAATTTGAATAGCCTCCTTTTTCTTCCTTAATTGTACATATTTTTGGGGAGGTGTTTTCCTTATCACATTTAATGAAGGTGAGACCAAAGTTACCACTAAAGTTCTAAGCACTCCTAATTTACCGACACCTACTTTTGTCAAAAAACAGTTGTGACCTAGGACACATATCGAACGATGGCATACATTACTTATTTTTGACATCTATTAGTTACTTTGCGTCTTAGTTAGAACATGGAAATATATCTGGCTCACAACTAGAGAGATGCTTTCCAGTAACTTTTTCTGCTTTTCAGCTTGAAGAGGCGAAGCTATTACATGCCCAAGGCCGGCATGAAGTTTCCATTAGTCTTGCAAGCTACATTTTACATAATTATCAATTAAAAGAAGAAGCTTCAGATATATATCGCGTGATTGGAAAGTGGCTGGCAGAAACCAGATCGAGCAAGTAAATAAGTTGTTGCTTCTTATTTTCGTTGAAAGCAGTTTCCATTTATGCTCGTTATAAACTTCTATAGAATCTCAACTCGGTTCTTTTATTTTTTCTTTCTCTTGAAAATAGTTCTAGAACAATTTTAGAGAAGTATCTGAGGCCTGCAGTTTCGCTTGCTGAAGGACAGAGTTCCAAGATCTGCAAAAGGCTGGTAGATAGACAGAGCCAAACTTGGTTTCATCTGGCTCATTATGCAGATGCTCTATTTAAGAGTTATGAGGAAAGACTCTCCTCCAGTGAATGGCAAGCTGCATTGCGACTACGAAAACACAAGGTCCCCTCCACTTTGGTTGCTCAAATTTACTTTATAAGCATTTTACTTCTGTAATACTTTTTTTTTATAGGCTATGCCTATTTTTGTTATCCTTCGAAATGAGCACAAATAGTTGAATAATCCTTTTCTTTGGTGTAATAAATAATAGTTCTAAACAGCTTCAACTCCAAAGTTAGTTCTTCTTCTGTCCTGGGTGAAACTGGGGGGCAACTAACTAGTGTGCTTAATTTTTCAGACAAAGGAGTTGGAGGTGCTTATTAAACGCTTCAAGAGTTCAAAGAAGGCAAGTAGTAGTTGACTTCCATTTATGTTATCCCGAAACAGATATCGTATTAAAGCACAATGTAACTGACGGTCTATGCATGTCTTTCATGTGATTTCATATTTGGGCTTTTAACTGTACTAGGCGGAGCAATCTGATTATTCACTGAAGATCCAAGATCTACAGAAGCAACTAACAATGGATAAAGAAGAAGCAGAAAAACTACAGGTGTTCTTTATTCAGCCCGATAATCTGTCTGCTGTAGAAACATAGTCATGGTTTTTGCTAGATAAATGATATTAACTGATTCGTGGTCTTCCCTTTCTCTTTCATTGTGTAGGTTGACAGGGATAACTTTCTGAAACTTGCATTGGAGGGGTATAAACGTTGTCTAGAAATTGGTGACAAGTATGATGTTCGAGTGGTATGTTAATCTAAATAATTCAGGTTCATGGTAGAGTGACCTTTATACGCTTTCTTATTTGGGATTCATGTCCTATTTTTCTCACATTATCTCTGAAAGATATTGAACGTTTTCTCTGGCCTTTTTAGAAACATATTTGAGAGATTTAGCTGAACCGTGGTATATTCCATTATAGCATTAAATTACAGCATCACTGTTGGAACTATTTTTTTCTTTTTACAGGTGTTTCGACTAGTATCCATGTGGTTCAATCTTGCTTCCCAGAAAAATGTTATTGATAACATGTTGAGCACCATTAGAGAGGTACTTGACTAATGGGATCAGATTTTATCTGCTACTTTGATTTTCTATCTAAGTTTCTTGTTTAATTATCCAAAGTTTCTTCATCTCCGTAAACATTCTTGCAGGTTCAGTCTTACAAATTTGTACCACTTGTTTATCAAATTGCTTCAAGGTTGGGCAGTTCCAGAGATGAATCAGGATCTAACAGCTTTCAGGTAGAATGCATTTTTACTTGGCTATCATAGAAAACTTGAGACAGTGATGTTAATCTCTACGATTTCTTAATTGCAGTCTGCTCTGGTGTCACTTATCAGAAAAATGGCCATTGATCATCCATACCATACAATCTTTCAGGTTCTGAAGAACATGTTATCCATCTTATGTACTCTTTATGTTTCTTCTTTTCTATTTGGTTTGTGAGAAGTTAAAATTCTTGAATGTCCTACGACATCTCGCATCTGTTGAAAAAAGATGAAAACATTGAAGTCTGTTGTGCTGTGTAGCATGCCATCGAAATTACATCATTACAAGTGGCTTTGTCTATCTTTTTCGAAGTTACGTTTGTAAATGCTGAATGTATATGTCTCGTATAATTCTTTTGATTTTGGTTCTAGCTACTGGCATTGGCAAACGGTGACCGTATTAAAGATAACCAACGTAGTAGAAATTCTTTCGTGGTTGATACGGATAAAAAGCTTGCAGCAGAGCATCTCTTGCAGGATGTATCACATAATCATGGGACTATGATTATACAAGTAAACCTTATTTTCACCTAATCTTATTCATCATCGCCAATTTTGCCTAATTACTTAACGGCAATTCCTGATTATTTTTTCAGATGAAACAGCTCGTAGATATCTACATCAAGCTTGCAGAGCTTGAAACAAGGAGAGAGGTCTGATCATTGAGTTTAGAGGAAGTGTTTTGTTATACTGTTTGCTGAACGTTTTTTGAAACATTGGCGGAACTCTTTCCTTTGCAGGATACCAATAGAAGGGTAACACTGCCAAGAGAAATTCGTAGTGTTAAACAATTGGAACTTGTAAGTACCATTTTTCAGTTTATTCATTTGCATTCTTATCTAGCTTTGGCAATAACTATTAGCTCGTAGGACACAATGATGGGTCATATTGATAGGCACTCCTATTCAGTGAAGAATTAAATGGCAACTATATATTTTGAAAATTGTTTAGCAAATTTTGTCCTATGTTTTCTTCTGATCCTAATATTTCATTTGTCTGCTCCCATGTTTATTTTTTTGTGTCTGTTGCAACTCCCTGAACGAATTATGGTGATATAGTCGTTTTGTTGTTTATTTAGTTTGGAAGAGTTAATTNTTTTTTTTTTTTTTTTTTTTTTTTTTTTTTTTTTTTTTTTTTTTTTTTTTACATTTTCCTTCTGGTTCAGATATTCAAGTTCGCTTTTTCTATGTGCTTCTGAGGTATGTGTCAAACTTGTATTTATTTCGCTTTTGTTTGAGTTTAGGTACCTGTAGTGACTGCTACAATTCCTGTTGATCGTAGTTGCCAATACAATGAAGGGACATTCCCATTTTTCAGAGGTTTATCAGATTCTGTTACGTAAGTCCCTGCTCAGTCAATCCTTTCACTTTTTGCATTTCTAGGTTTAAAGAGTGCTTTATTTGAAACCATGTCTTTTGGATGATATGCAGAGTGATGAATGGTATAAATGCTCCAAAAGTAGTTGAATGCTTTGGATCTGATGGCCAAAAATATAAGCAACTTGCGAAATCTGGCAATGATGACCTCAGACAAGATGCTGTAAGAGTTTCAGAAGTTTTACTGGCAATGTCTGTAATATGATACACCGTGTGTGCTACTGTGTGTTGTACTGGCAGAAAACTGAAAATATGCTGACCTAGCCATGATTACATATACAATAGTTTAGTTATGCAAAGCGTCTACCATTTGTTTCAGGTTATGGAACAGTTTTTTGGCCTCGTAAATACCTTTCTACACAATAACCGGGACACATGGAAGAGAAGATTAGCTGTGCGCACATACAAGGTATGTCTCTGTATCAATCTACTTTTCTAGAGAAAATTTGATCCATTCAGTAAGTTGAAATCTCCTTACAATGCATATATATGTATATACATATTCTCAGGTTATTCCTTTTACTCCTAGCGCTGGTGTTCTTGAGTGGGTCGATGGCACAATTCCACTTGGAGATTATCTTATAGGAAGGTCGGTCTAGTAGACTAATATTTACAGTAACATGGTACAACAATCTCTTTTCCTAGTTGTTACAGTTCAAAACTTCTCTTTGCATATCAAATCACAGCTCAAGGAGTGAAGGCGCTCATGGTCGTTATGGCGTTGGAAACTGGAAATATGCTAAATGCCGAGAACATATGTCGAGTGTAAGCTCATTTCATTTCTCAGATCTTCTTAGTTGGCCATCACTGACATCTGGTAATCTTAATTAATCTGTGGTGACTGGTGGCTTGTAGGCGAAGGACAAACGCAAAGCCTTTGTGGATGTCTGCACAAACTTCAGGTTTCAGTCTTTGTGAAACGTTAATTTAACTTACTCCGTAAGTACTAGTTGGTGGCTGACATATCCATCCCCTTTTGCAGGCCTGTCATGCATTACTTTTTCCTGGAAAAGTTCCTGCAGCCTGCTGACTGGTTTGTGAAGAGGCTTGCGTATACACGTAGTGTTGCAGCTAGTTCAATGGCAAGTATATCCACTATTATGATCTTTATTCACTTTTAGAATATGAAACGGTATAGATCATTTGTATCCTACTAAATGGCGTAAAATAAGCCATCAGAGAAAGTGGAGTACATTTAGCAAGCTGTTCTTTAGTTTTCCCTCTGATTCATCCATCTCCTCCTGAAATTTTGTAATTTAATTTGTTATCAGGTTGGGTACATCGTTGGTCTTGGAGACCGTCATGCCATGAATATTTTAATCGATCAAGCCACAGCAGAAGTTGTCCACATAGATCTTGGAGTTGCCTTTGAACAAGGATTAATGCTCAAGACTCCTGAAAGGGTGAGTTCTCTTCCACCTCCTCTCTTTACATATTTAATTGGTCTTCCTGTGAGTATATATAAGTCTATGTACGATTCTCATTGTTCATTTTTGTTCTGATTTGGCAGGTTCCGTTCAGACTGACAAGAGACATAATTGATGGAATGGGCATCACAGGAGTGGAAGGCGTTTTCAGGAGATGTTGCGAAGAAACCCTGTCTGTGATGCGAACAAATAAAGAGGCGCTGCTTACAATTGTCGAAGTAATAAGATCTTAAATTTTAACTTTTGACTTTTTTTCAAAATTTAAAAGCTTTTTTTTGAATACTTAATCAATATTGCTTGTTTTGCAGGTGTTTATACATGATCCTCTGTACAAATGGGCCTTGTCCCCCTTAAAGGCTTTGCAAAGACAGAAGGTACCTCGTACCCTTGTAATTTAAACTGTAAATGTACAATGCAATGCATGTGGTTGCAGCCTCTGCAAAAGGGTTATAGTGTGGACTTAATTACGGATTCTTGAATGTAGAGAAGGCCAGAATGCAAATTTGCCTGTTGTTTAAATAGATGCCATTCTGATGCTTTTTCTTTGAGACTTTTTGACGCAAATAATTTGAAGTTTGTGTTTAACTTCATTGTCATGTTCCAGACGAGATTACAAGTCAGTATTAGGATATCTATTGTAAAGATGTTGTTATTTCTCACACAAAGGTTTTTGATCCAGGAAACTGAGAATTATAATGGCCTGAACTTGGAAGGGTTACAAGAGGAATTCGAGGGGAACAAGGATGCTACGCGTGCCTTGATGCGTGTCAAGCAAAAACTTGATGGCTATGATGGCGGTGAGATGAGAAGCATACATGGCCAGGTAATGTTTTTGATATATAAATCAAAGGTTAAAACAGCACACGCTAACTTGTTTACTGATTGTATTTGCTCAACACTTATTGCTCTGTAGGCACAGCAACTAATACAAGATGCAATTGACACAGATCGTTTGTCACATATGTTCCCTGGCTGGGGAGCTTGGATGTAAACCCCCCTTCTACATGTTCCAATTTTTTGTCTGAATAGAGAAATCTTTATGTAAAGGTGAAAATTCTCGCTACCAAATTTTGTCTAACTTATTAGGGGAGAGAGCATGCTTGTAGTACAGTACAAGATGTAAACATGCTTATAATATATTACTTCTTTTACTCTATGTTCTCTACAGTGAGTTGGCTCATAGACGAGAGAAGGTAAAAGAAGTTTTGTTTACAAACAAGTTCATTTTCTTGCAATTAAACTGAGACTTTGCATTACAAAAGACAAGTTTTACAAACATACATAAAGAATCATATCTATAGATCGTTGGTTGGAAGTGAACCCATTAGAATAGTGGTTTCTTTGTCTTGTTTTGATTTTCCAAAAAAATCTGAGAGGAATCGTAGAGGCAAGACAGACATAGAATCTGATTTCTTCTCCGATACTTGCAGCTCTCGAGGGCTCTTGTTCGGCTTTAATTGTGCTCCGTAATGGCAGGTTGACTTGAGAGTCTTGCTAAGCATCTCTTGTGGAAAACTGAGCCGCATGACCGGCATTTGTTAACCTAATCTTGCTCCTAATCATTGCATTCATTTCATATTTGAGAATATTTAATATTTTAAAAAGTAAACATATTATAATATATTTACGTTTTTAAAAAAAAATTAAGATGTTATAAATATTTAAATTTTTATAGAATGTTTAAATTATTATATATATTTGAACTCCGTCGAAAATTTAAAATATTATAATATATATTTAAAGTCTATAAAATATTTAAGTAATATTTATATTTTTACTCTTAAAAATTTTAAAATATAAAAAAGTTTTAGTTAAACCCGTTAAAACATGTATTTTTATCAAACTATAAATTAAATTGGTTTTTTACAATTTTTTCACTTTGTAATCGTCCCAAAAAGCAAATGTGTGTAATTGCGAGATGTCTTTGCCTTTCTAAAATAGTTACGTGTAGGTTATATACGTGCAATAGTCCAAACTAAAACAAAATTAAAATCTGATATTTGGATTTAATACCTTTAAGCATACCGCTATCGCTTAAAAACTGTAAAACGATCATTGTATATCTGTTACCGTGCAAATGGTTAACGATGTCTAAACAACATAGTTATCTAAATATGTTTTAACATTTACCATGTAAGTAAACTAAATATACTACTTAACACTATTTTGTGTTGGATTAAAACATCTGAGAGATAGCGCAACCCAGACTATGATAAGAAATAATTGACAATGTGCATTCGTGCACAGGCTTGAACTGGAAAGAAATCCCAAAAAGCTCTCTTGTTTTGGACTTTGGAGGTTGTGGTGTTGGGATCACTTTCTTGTTACTGGATAAAGACGGTCTTGAAATGTTGTGTCACACAACTTGTGTGACTTGTATTTTTGTCATAGCCAAACTTGACCATCTGTTATTTTAAATCATCTATGTATACGGTTTTCCTTTTTGGCCCAGGGAGGGGATCAGATAGAGTTCCAAAAATTTGGTGAAGGAGTAAGCTTTTTTTTACATAAGTGTGATAGACTTTAGAAGCCGTTTTACTGCAACATTACAATTCCATAAATTTTCAGACCAAATATATGTCACTGACCTGACTTCATGCATATCCGTAAGATATATTGTTTACAGTAACAGAAAAAATGTCTCTACTCTCTGTACATAGTTCTAATTAAAGAGGCTATTAGTTCCAAATTCCAATAGTATTACAAGATTCTAAAAGTCTTCAGATTCTGGTTGTTATGTTCAAGTGAAAGACGATAAGTTGAGATTTTTTTGGAAAGAAGTTGAGTTTGTTTCATCGCTGACACTCTTGATCAGTCTTGAATGTTTAACTTAGCCATGGAACGTGGGAGAGTTTGCATTTAGATACAGCATATAAATCACCTCTTGCCTATGTTACTTGATGCCTGCTTTGACACTTTTGAATTGGTGACTAGTATTGTGTACAGCTGCAGTGCAGTAAAACTCCTCCTACTTGTATTCATATCGACCTAACTTAAGGTATTGTCTGTGTCTGTGATGATGTAGGTATGGTGGTAAATATTCTCTTTCTCCCCCGACTTGACATTCTTACAGCATCCGGCATTGACTTTTGTTGTCAACAGGGAGAGTAGACATTAATTTCTTTACATTTTACATCGTTGTTATATTATTGTCAAATTAATTCAAGCTATTATTAAATATAAGTCTATGTCGAATTAGTTGTGGTGAAGATATAATTAGTTAATTAGCTGTTCTACTTTTTAACCTGGGAGGGAGTAAGTTACATTAATGGTTCTTCTACTCTGTTTTGTTGATATTTTAAGAATGGCGGCTTCAGGAGAAAGTAGCATCCTTATGGTGCGTTTATTCATACAGTTTGACAAAGAAATATGGGAAAACAAGAGTGAAAAGAAAGAAGCTAAAAAGTACTCTTGGATGTTACGATCTCTCATCTGTATATTATTCAGTACGTATAAACCAACAAGTTCATCATATCCTAAATACATTTTAGATTAACCCCTAAAACAAATATCATAAAGAACAGATAGAGATTACAGTGCAGTGCAGAGAGAAATACAGATCAGAGAAATACAGAGAATACAAATCAGTAGTGAGAAGTGCATTTTAGGAATGAAAAGCTTGTAGATGTAACACCTACGTGTGAGAATTATGCATAGAGTGCATCAATGTCAATTTCATTGAAGAAATCAGAAGAGAAGAAAAGACTGTAGTCGTCGTCCAAATCGATCATCGGCATAGCTTGAGATTTAGTCTCATCAACCTCAGAATCAATTGGTAATATTTGATCAAAGTTGTCAGAATCAATCATGGGCAAAGCTTGAGATTGAGTCTCAGGAACCGCAGAATCAAATATTTGATCAAAGTCGAGCCCTTGGTTGCTGCATCCTTCACCCACGTAATCAATCATCGGCATAGCTTGAGATTGAGTCTCATGAACCTCAGAATCAGTTGATAATATCCCTTGGTTGCTGCATCCACCCACGTCGTCGTTTCCACGTAAAGTAAAAGAAGCATTGTTGTTGTTGTTCTCCTTCTCCACGACGACGTGTTGATGATCTCTTTGCAACTCCTTGAGATCTTGTAACATCCTCTTCATTGAGTCAATCGCGTCAGCCAGTTCCTCCGGATTCTCCGAATTGGCGAGACTCTCGTCTTCCCACCAAAACCCTAAATTTTCATCATCGACGTCATCCCGAGTCGGAGTCTGATCAGAGAGGAAAGCAGCGACAACGCTATCCACAGACGAGTGTCCAAACGTGTAGAAAGAGTTGTGTGAATTAGCAGAAACCGGAGTCGCTAAGATTGCAATCTGAGCGTCGGAGAGAAGACAAAGCTCCGACGCTTTGCTGAAAAGGCCCTTACGACGTTTCGAGAATGTAACAGCGCGTGGTTGTTTCCCCTCTATCTTCTTCTCTGTATCTATTTTCCTCTTCAAGCCCCCCATTGTTATTATTGATCGATGTTTTCGTTTCGAGAGATCAAATTACGAACCAGAGAGAGACGATCAATTTACAAACTGAGTTTAGGGTTTTCTCGTGTTTTTGGCTGTTGCGACTGTTGTGTTGAGAAACAATGTATACTGTAGTATATATAGAGACTTTACCCTCAACTCTCCTTTTTTTTTTTTTCCTTTTTTAACCCTAAAAATCACCTGAACTCCTTTTCCTTTTTTTTTTTTTTTGAACATTAAGCGTTTAATTAATTAATTAATTTCTTTTTTAACGGCAAATTAATTTTATTATATCATAAAATTGTTACATGATACATTATACATCCATCCAAATACAACTATTGAAGCAAATAAAGGAAATTGAACACAATTTCGATGAAGAAGTGGAAGTAACCCTGCTTTACAAACGAAAGCCTTACAGGCAACAGATGAAATCTGTAAAGTCCCCTCTTCATATACTCGTTAAGGGCTAACACCTTATAGATGAAACTCCCAGATGCTTTTTGCATCACTTTGATTAAACATAAACACTGATATGTTGCTTGAAGTGGATCTTGATCATGTTTTCTGGGATGCCATACACTTTGCTGCCGATTAGTTTCACACATCACCTTACTGTTGTTCCTACGTAGACTTGCCTTTCCGGGATCTCATATTCGCCGACCAAAACACCAATATAGTCTTTGAATCTTATGCTTTATTCCTTCTTCACAAGAATATTGAAAATATTGGTCATCATGGAGAGTTGACAAACTCTTCACGGAGATCACGGGCTTGACTTGAATAAATCCAGTAAAAGAATTCACATTTACTCGCCAAGCAATAATCGGCTCCACTATTGGAGAAATAAGCCAGAAACGATTTCGTTTCAGATCACCAAAGTAAAGGACTCTAATCGAAGTTGATTGCGTTTGATTAATTGTTGATGTCGTTGGAAACAAACTCAGTCTTGATTGACTCTGAATCTGATCAACCCAATTCGCTGGTACAGTCACCAACACAACCATCACCATGAGAAAGAGAAAACAAACTGCAATTAGCCATCGTAGAGCACATAGACCTATAATCAAATCAATCGATGTAACCATCTCTGGGAAAGGTGCTTCTGATTTCGGATCTGGCAACGGTTTTGAAAAAAATTGGTAACTGTTTGTCTCAGTTGGGAAAACGATCACAAACATCGCTGCCATCCTGAAGAAGAAATTTAATCGACAAATCTGATGTAATCTCATACTAGTTATCAGTAAATAAGAAGAAAAATAATGAAAAAACTGAACAGGAACCACCGGCAAACGCCGGCGGCCCGGAAAAAACAAGAAGAAAAAGTGGTTGTGTTTGTTCGCTGGACGCCTCGTAAGAGAAGAGAGAGAGAAGAGAGAGAGCTACTTCCATTAATTAATTAATTAATTGTTTCCTTTTGATGCTAAGCTTCTCAACGTTGGACTTTTGTTGTCACATAGAAAACTTGGTACCATCATGTGTAACCAAATCAAACATTTCTTCTTTCTTGCATATAAAGAAAAATCATTTAAAAGTTGAAGCATTTTTTTATATTGAATCCATGTAAGTAGCTTATAAAACTTACAAGTAAAGAATTTAAAACAATCAACTATGCTACTGACTTGGGCCAATGATGATCAGATCGGATCATATTAGAGAGTTAACCAGTTAAAATAATCTGATGTACGGAACATGGCCAAGATGCATTGATATGTACAAATAAGTATAGAGACATTGCAATGCAGGCACATGGCTAACCGGTCCAAATCCTTGTTCGAAACTGTAACATCACCAGAAGACCTGCTATTGAACCAGGATCTTGGTATGTAAAGCAACATGCTTATAATGTATTACTTCTTTTACTCTATGTTCTCTACAGTGAGTTGACGAGAGAAGGTAAAAGAAGTTTTGTTTACAAAACAAGTTCAATCTCTTGCAATTAAACAGAGGCTTTTACATTACAACAGGCAAGTTTTACAAACATATATAAAGAATCATATCTATAGATCGTTGGTTGGAAGTGAACCCATTAGAATAGTGGTTTCTTTGTCTTGTTTTGACTTTCCAAATAAACCTGAGAGGAATCGTAGAGGCAAGAGAGACGTAGAATCTGATTTCTTCTCCGATACTTGCAGCTCCCCAGGGCTCTTGTTCGGCTTTAATTGTGCTCCGCAATGGCAGGTTGAGAGTCTTGCTAGGCATCTCTTGTGGAAAACTGAACCGCACGACCGGCATTTGTTAACCTCATCTTTCTCCTAATCATTGCATTCAATATATGTTGGATTAAAACAACATCTGAGAGATAGCGCAATAGAGACAATGAACATGTAGAGGAAAGAAAGTCTAATGCCAGCAAGGCTATGAATTGGTGATCGAGCACCCAAAACTGAGACAATGAAGATGCGTTATATATTCATTGCAAGTGTAAAATGTAAATGCTCACCTGGAATGGAAATATTAAAGAGGATGTGTCGTCACAAGCTTGCCGGGCGTTACAGGGAACCCCCACATCGCAACAAACAAGGCACTGTTCTGTAATATGCTCCAGGATTTTCTTCCTAACGGTCTCCACGATTGCAGGAAGTGCTGCCATTTTTAAGGGTAATGTTAAAAACGCCAGAAAATAGATCAAAAGTTTAATATTAAACAAGTAGCAGCGTGGGATTGACTTGTAATTCAGTTGAGAAGATGTGTCAGCATGTGCAAAGCATGAGGGAAAATATGCATGTCTCAGCATGAGCGCAGACAAACATGAACATTAAATCTTGGTTCAAAAAAAAGAAATTCACCTGCAAATGGCCCTTTAGAAAGATCAACTAGATCTCTCAAAGCAAAAAAATCAGTGCTCTCAAGAAGGTATCTCCGAGAACTGAGTCCTTTGTTGAGTGTCTTGCGGAATGGGCAGCGTACATATGGAAGCATAATGGTTATTCTTTTCCGGACGCTCATAATATGGTTGAGTGCAGGGACCTTTGAAGACAGAAAAGGATTGACCGCACTGACACAAAGCATAGGCTGCAGAACAAGATTTGTCAGACAACCATATCCAGGCGCAGTAAAGGTATTGCAAAGGAATCTGTTCTACCTCAGCACTCAGTATCCAAAAATGACAATAAATCACACCAAATATAACTAGACCTAAATTTACCTGCTCATGTATGGAGTCCAGATATGATTTTGCCAATTGAGAAACTGGATAACGATTAAAATCCCAATGATGTAACACTGTTGCTGGCAGAACTGCCATGTCATTTGTATGGCAGGAAGAACAAAACAATTGACCAGTATATTCGCAAAGCCGAGGCTTACCCCATCCAAGAGCTTTCACAAAGTCCCGCACAAGAGTGGTTCCATCATCAAAGTATCTGTGGCATCCAGCGCAAATATAATGCTGCGCTTCTAGCAACTGTTTCACTGATTTGTGAGGTCGAACATCAACAATGAACGAGATGGTATTTCCATACGAAAAAGAACTGGTTGCGGTAGCAGTGATGCCAGCAGAGATGGTTGGAGATACTATAGAATCCGACCCAGAAGAATTAGCACATGCATCTTGAGGGGACAAAAACCTAAGTAACGCATTTGGAAGTGTTGGGAAAAACCGGGACTGGAGAACTGAATTTAAACAATCTTGAATAAGGACAGTCCTTTCAGCAACAGCGTTGGGGGAAGTTCCAAATATTTTTCTCGATTCTTTCTCCACGGAGGCCCAAGGTGTAGGAAGCGTCCAGCCTTGATCAGCAAATAAAGATGTCAACCGACGGTAGAGACTATAAAAATCACGATACCTTCTTTCAATTATCCACTTGTCTTTCCCACTCCAAACCTTTATCACATAAACTGTGTATTCCTTCACCCCAACCAATCTTTCACTCAGCGAGACATCACCTTTCTTTTGCTTTACCCCAACAACTTCAACCCTATCAATCCTAAATCGCTGGGAAACTGTTGGAGATGAATCATCTAGACCAGATGTTGTAGCAGTTTGCCCCCCCATCCCTGTTAGGCAGAGAGAGCTGTAGTTGGAACATCTTGTCATTCTTAGAAAATCTTGCCCCAGATGATTCACCAGAGTCGAGCAGTATTTCTTCCATATCATGAACAAAATCATCATAAAAGTCGTTAAGTTCTGTGTTCTCCTTCTGCAAGATGAGAAATTCGAAACCATATAACTTCATTCAAAAATAAAAGAATCAAATCAAAAGGAGATAAAGTAGAATCCAAGAAGTTTACAGATTGCACTGTGGTAAGGAGAATAATAAATTGAAATGCACTATTTAACCAGAAACAGTGCATGGAAATCTAACAGACTTCGACATAACCCGAGGACACATATTACAATACAAGCAGAAGAAAATTAACGTAAATAATGTTTTTTATATGAAGCAGCTGACCTTAGGTTGTGTGCAAGTGACTTGTAAGACATTTGGTGCAGGACTCGAATCACTAGATGATGGCTTATCAGAGTTCCGAGATGCCAACAACGGTTCTGAGGTGCACTCTCCAAATGGATCTAACTGTTTTCCATTCTCAGACGATTCATGAAGTAGTTCATTGGCATCTAGGTCAACCGCACCTGAAGATTCTTCGTTTCCCAACTCAACTGGTGTAGTGTCTAGGAAGTCCTCGTCAGCGCTACAAGATTGAAGGTAATTCATGACGACAGGTGTATCTTCAGTTTGATTGTTGCTAAGCCAACTGTCACGAAGAGACCCATCTGTTACTAGTGATTGAGGAACCACCAAGGTTCTGTCTTTGGCACTCAGGTCTCCAAAACCTCTGGCAGTTATGCTGTCTTTTCCTACGTCATCTTGCTCCCTTTGGGTCGAAACAGTTAAATCTCTAGATCTTACTATATCTTCAATATTTTCACAAGAGTCACCTACATCTGGAGCATGTCTAGTGCTCGCAGTTACGTTTGTATGCTCTTCCCCTTTTCCTGCTTGAGCTACATCAGGAAGCTTTTGAAAAGCTACAGATAATGATTTTGTGGATGTCCCTTCATTTCCAGTACACGCTTTACCGTGCTTCTCAAACCCGCTGAACTCAAAAGGTGTGTCAACAAGTTCTGTGGCTTCAAGCTCAAACTCATCCCAATCATTTGTACCAAAGGCAGTGGAAGAATTGATGAGAAATGGATTATCGTTCTCATCTTTAGGCTCCTTTATATACTGTAAAGTCCCTGGAACATATTTACCGGAGTGATCACTAAGTGAGTCATCACCATCAGAACCTTCATCATCTATCGAAACTCCATCTTCTCTATTTATACCACTTGTATTGAATTGTGAATCTGATCTACACATAACCTCCTTGTCTTCCATTTCAGCTAACTGATTCATGGAATCTTTTTCAATTGTTGCTTCACTGTCCATCAACTCACCAGACATATCTTCACTATATCCAGTTTCCTGAGTCATATCGGTGTTCACCGTACCAGTGTTTAAACCGGGTGCAATCCTACTTCCACCATTACAAGACCCACCCTCATCAGAAAAGTGGATTCCTCGTGTGTTATCCAAAGAGGAGAGCTTTAAAAGACTTGGCCCCAAGCTAAAATTCTCAAACTCAGTGGCGGCATCCCCAGACAAAAAACCACCCCTGAAAGATCCAAAATCAGATTCCAACGAATCCTGAAACGGTCCTGTAGAGCTACACATACTGGGAGTTCCCAAAGCCGAATTGGCACTACAATACCGCTCAAACTCTGATTCACCGCAAGACGAGTAATGTAACGATGAACCTGGAGAAGCATCTCTACCACTTTCCTTCTCCAGTAGTAACCGATCAGAAAAATCTAGAGAATCAACAACAACAACTCTCGATGGTTCCTCCTCTCCATTGATCATTTCAAAAACCGAATCAAACCCGACAAATAGATAGAAACAATAAATTACATAAAAATCGACCGATTGATAAAAACAGAGACAGATTCTAACACCAATTTCTGCAGATCCAAAGCACGCCAAAATCCCCAATCGAAAGAAATTTGAAAATTGAAATTGAAATTGATCGACCCAAGCACTTGAGAAACTACGGAACTGAGATTTTAGGTGCACGATATAAGCTGTAGATTAGCTTCGTCTATGTGAATTGGAGCTTCTCTTCGTCTCCTTCGAATTGAATTTTCTCGGAGCCAAACAAGACGAAGCATGAAGCACATCGACGACAGCTACAGTTTTCTCTGAATTTTTCTTTTATTTTTTTTTGTAAATAATAATAAGAGAAATAATAATGTCAATATAATAATATTTTTCGTGAAAGATAATGTAAACATGTTATCTTTATTAATTACGAATTCAGCCCTCGTACTTCGTATCAATACATACTAAACCCCATTAATTTATTCAATATCACAAAGTAATCCCTAGATTGAATTCAGAGCAAATAGTACAAGAGAGAATGAGTTTCTTCTACTTAGACGCAAAAATGGCTTCTAAATCTTTGTAAAGTCCTTTAGGTCTGGATTTGTAATCTGAAGATGAGTCTTTAGAAGAGCTTCCACTTGTCTTTGTTCCCCAAATACTACTGCTCCAACCGCTTTTGCTACCCGAAGGATCACTAGGTACTTTACTGTTGCTCCTTTCTCTTGTGAAGCTAGCCTTTGCCATTTCCCTAATCTGTCTCAACCATGGCTTGTCCAAACTACCCGAGCTTCGGCTTCCTGAAGGATTTAAGTACCTGTTTTCTGGGGTTGAGAATGCAACGCCTCCGTTGCTACTGCTTCTTCCTTCTAGTTGAGCTGCAGGGATCTTGCTCTTCATCATTTTCTGAGGCAGGATTAACGCAGCAAGTCCAATGATAAACATCTTGAGACCACTCAAGAAGGACCTGTTGATTTGATCTAACCGCTTTGTTTGTTTGTACAATGAGTACCATTCGTTGCACATCTGCGCAGTGTACCCAATCAAGAACAATATGACCATGAATATACCGAGTTTCTTTCCGCTCGTCTCTGGAAGGTCTTTCATCAGTAGCATCAGACACGAGGCGAATACACCTACTTGACATGCTATCGAGATAATCTCTACGAGCTGTACCTTTTTCTTGATGAATGGCTTCTTCAGAACTAGGAAAAACAGCTGAAAGGAAGTGATGCTCAACAAGACCACTATGGGAGTTTTAGCAGTTTCGTTGTCCAAGTAAGCACCAGCAATAATCCCCATACAAACCCTCTTCACAGTTTCGAGAAATGTGTAGTAAATTCTAAGGATTCCGAACAGTTTCTGTATGCAAGGAGCTTCAGCATCTTCGTTTTCGTCATCTGATGCGATGATGCGATCATCTCGCTGCTTGAGTGGATTGCTTCCTGAGATCTGTGTGAGCATGTACTTTGGTGGACCTCTTAAATCTTCGAAAACTGGACCTAACCTAGTTAGATAGACAGAGTTCTCTGTTTTCCATGTCCATTGGCCTCTTTTACCAGGACCAAGGGTCACTCGGATGAGTTCTTGGTACCAGTGGAAAGTTTCGCCTTCTTGGTGAATTTCCTTATACTGTAACAGCTTTCCAAACGTTATCCCGACCGAGAGAAAGACAAACAGTGCTAGAAGTAGAACAGCTACCACGCAAAGCACAAGGATGCCAACAATGACACTGGCTTCTGCAGCTCCTTGATGCTTAAAATAGCCTGGAAAGAGGGAATTTAGCGAATGTGTTTAAAGAGAAATATCAAACTAAATATATACTTTCAAGGCTGTATTAACAATACCTTGTATGAGACTCCTTGCAGCTTTACAGATTGAGGGTAAAGCGAGAATGAGAAGAAACAGCTCGAATCTTGGGAAGACAAACGCACCAAAACTCCTCTTCTTCTCAGTGTGTGCTTTCTTGAACTTCAGTAACAGAGAGAGGAATATATGCAATAGTACCAAACTTCCCCCAATAATAGCTATCCAAAACATGATCCTGTAGAAATCTCTCCACCTACAAGAAGAAGAAAAATCAAACATATATAATGGCTTCTTCTTAAATTAATTTTAAGCAACTAATGCTGAAATGAGATCCTCACAAAATTCTCTATAGAAGGAAGTACAAACGAGGATTCTAGTGACTTACACTGTTGAATGTGGTAGACCAAGAACATGTTCTGCTTCCGGTTTAAGATTTGGAGTCTGTAAAGACTCATACAGTATTAAAACATGAACAAAAGCGTACTAAAAATAACAAAGAGGAAGCATTGAGGATTAGTTTCTTTTGACCTCAAAGAAGAATCTGTACTCCATTGCGGTGAGTGGCAAACCGAACACTGACTCAGCGTTGTTTGATGTCTGCAGATTAATCCTGTTGTTGTGAGTTTTAGAAATGAACGAATGTGAAACAAAGTAAGGACTTGATGCCACCATGATCTGTTCTTTGTGATTAGTTTCCCATGGGAGAGGAAAATAAGGGATTATCCACTGAATCCCTCTCACAAATTCGAAGTAATCAACAGGCAATGTCACCGGTAGCCATCTCGTGAGTGCAAATAACTGAATGTGACAGGCAGTTCTCTGCATTAAAGCCACAAAACACACAATACCATTGGATTAATTATATAATTTTCAGGGAAGTAAAGGCGATATATATATGTGTCGTTTATATATAAATGAGTAAAAAAATCATACGAAAAGGTTCCTCGTAGGGTCTGATATGAGGTATGGAGATGGCCTTGGAAATGCACCGAGAGAATAAAGGCTTGTGGTTGAAAGAGTGAGGAATCCCGCAATGAAAGATGTCACCACGAAAATATAAGTTGATACCCACGAAACCACAGAAGATAGCATAGGCAAAGAATCTGCAGTGAAGTACAACATTTGAAAATCATTGGCAGAAGCAAATAACAGAAAGAACAAAGTACGCTTGATATCAGATATAAAGTGGTTATAACACTTACAATGTTTCACTTCCAGGATGTTAGATGCGAGATTTTTGTTTCCCGCGACATCCTGAGTAACATTTTCAGGAATCTTAACAGATATTGTACTAGTGTTGGCTTTAACATATACAATGTATATGCTTCCGCTCAGTTCCTCAAAGCTGGAAAATTTGTGGAACACAAAAGAAGCGAAATTATCACTTAGCATCAAAACTGCAATTTTTATGAGAAAAATAAAAGAAACACAAGATAACTAACCTCTCAAGATATCCCCCTGAGATTGATACAAATGAAGAGTTAAACCCAAACACAGGCTTCATGAATTTTATCCAGACAGGGACTGTGTGCTTTCTTGTCCTCATACCAGAAGTTGTGTTCAATAAAACATGAGGTCTCTCGGTATCTAAGATCACGCACATACATGTTTCATTTTAGGGAGACAATGAAAACAAGAAGCTAGAAAAACAAATGTATAACTTACGCACCATAAAGAAAAGTCAGTGGTGCAGTTGGAGATGCAGGTGTCCCATGTCTGCTTCTTATTGAATTCGAGTCAAGGGTCACCGTGACTATAGCACGCCGTGATGTATTTGTGACCTGAGAGAAAAAGAGTCTGAATGTTACATTAAAGGATTAACATGAAACGAAATAGAAGCACCAAATAACCTTGAGAGAAAGCAGCAGAAGCACAAACCATAAACGCAAAACGTCGATTCCCATTGGTTTTTCCATCAATAGGAAGCAAATCACCTTGGCTTGTGCTTAGTAGTCTGAGAATTTCAGCTGAAGAATTCAATACCGGTTCCGAGAAATACAAGTAAACATTCAGTTTGTCATTATCATTGGTTGCCTGCACCGTCCTAGTTTGGTTGTTTAGCTCAAGTAACTTCTCTGGGACATGAGCCCGTAGGTTGACAAAAACATCTCTTCTATCTAGATGCCAAGAAAATTCAAAATCAATCTTCCTTAAAGGTCTTTCAAACAAAACCAAACAGAGAAAAAAAAACGGTAAAGACACTCACCGAAATGGACAAAGAAACGCGAACCCAAAGCTCTTTGAAAATCGTTACCGGCTTTATCAGAACACACATTCTTATTCATCACCAACACAATCCTTCCGTATTGAGCATCAGGAGATAATCCCACAAGCAGTGAATATCTGAGAAACTGGTCAAGAACAGTGAATGAAGACGGTATAACTTGGCCAGCACCGTAGACAAGAAGCTGTTACATCATTTAAAACCGTGTCAAGAGTAGAGAACAAAAAGGTGAATGCCTCCAAATATTGAGATGAATGTAAATAAGGCTACGTACTCACGTCGCAGGCATTCACAGATGAACATCTAAAACCTCTGCCACCAACACATGGCTCGGTAAAAGTAATATTAACAGACACGTTTTGTGCACTTGTAAATGGCATTGATGCAGTCACAAAGGCTGTAGGGGATACCGTATCTGCATACACAGTAAAGAAAAAGGAGTCTAAAATCCGAAAAAATCCAAGCAATACAAGGTCCTGTTAATGGTTTTCGATACAAGGAACATAACAAAGATTCAGGAAGAGAACCAAAGAGGTGTAAGAATAGTTTCTTTTTTTACCAACAGTCCAGTGATAGGTATTGCAGCCAAATCCATGCATCCTATTTGCGCAGACCTCAAGTGTATGATCTCCATCTAACAACTTCGAGTAGGAAACTTTTCTTTGATGGCAATCAAAACTAAAATGGTCATCTAGCTGCAGTAAACACAATCTTTTTCCCATCAAACAGATGTGACTAGGCATGAAAGGAAAACTTCAAATAAGTTGACACAATTCTTGATTTCAAACTCAAAAATCTTTTCTCAGCCAACATATAGTAGAAATTTGGTTGATAATAATAAAAATTTATAATTGGTGAGTCTAATAAATCCAACCTTGCAACGGAATCTACAGCTTGAACAAGTTCTGTTTCCATCCTCAAAAGCTTGAAAGGAAAATTTGGCAGAGCTAAATCTGGAAGCAGCAGGAGGTGTTTTCAAGAATTTCACAGAGAGCTCTGAACCATAACAGTAATGAAACCTGAAACAAAAAGGGGAAGAGACAACCCAGAAAAGCAAAAGAAGCCATGCAGTTTTAAGCAGACCCATAACTCCAACAAAAAATGCAGCTGAGATCTTTGAAACTCCTTATGATACAATCATTAATACAGAGAATAAAATTTTAAAAGCAAATCACAGCCATAGAGACTTCACTTGGATTATTCTGGACAAAGTAGAAGAAGACATTGTAGAGATAATGAGTTGGTGAATAAGAAAAGAAAGAGAGAGAGAGGCAGAGGATTAAAACAAAGATGGGTAGTTGCTTCTGTGGTCGATGATGGCTGTGGAAGAGAGATAACGGATAGTGTATGCATGAGAGCGATGGGAGATACAGTGATTGGAAGACAGAGAGAGAAAAAAAAAAAACAAAGAGAGACTAATGCTAGAAACAGACAAACTCTTGAAGAATTTATTATTATTCCAGGACTGTCTGTATTATATACTACTACTTGTTTAACAAACTTCTAATTTGATCTTAAAAAGTTTCTTCAGCTAAGTCAATACAACACACAACTAACACAAGACAAATTCTAGAATTGTGTGTGTTTTTGTGTTGCTAAATGTTTTAGAAGAAACCAACAGGAAGCATTTACTTCCTCCTAATTTAACATTTAATACACATGGGATGGGACCATCGTTTTCAGATCAATGATGAGACTTTCAATGAAAAGATGGAGAGATCCTCCTGGGATCTTTATTACAAAACATAAAGAGAGAGACCAATCTGATTCTCAATCTGTAATATCACGCTTACCTCTCACAAATCCAATTCTGACCCTTTTTTGTTCCTCTGTGCCAATCTTCTCTTCGAACGAAGTACTCGAAGATATATACATCATGAGTAAGAACCATATGCACTCAAAAATGTTTCTCTCAAGAAGACAGACTCCATGATGCATATATTTCTTCAAGGACATCGTTCGAAAACTGTTGATACATTTGTTATCAGTGGCGGACCAGGAAAAAAATATTAGGCGGGTCAAAATATAACTAAATAAATAAATAATTTTTTTTTTGATAAATTTTTTTAATAATTTTAAAAACTAAAAACATCTTTGTTTTATTAAAAGAACCCAAAATTATGTTCAATATTTATAAGTGAAACAAACAAAAAGACTAAGAAACAAATGAGAAAAATATAGTTAAAACACACAAAGCAGTAGAAAAATGTAAAAACTTGAAAGATCCAAACACAAATTGAAAATTTTAAGTGGTCAAAACATAAATTTTGTAAATTAACAAAATCTAAAACTTAAAAGGCTATAATAAAAATTAAGAATTTTAGGGGGGTCAGCTGACCCTTTTAAGTATGAATGGGTCCGCCATTGTTTGTTATGTCGATTTTGTCAATTACCTCTCTAGCTACTCCATCCATATTGATAGGGTGTATTTGAAGCTGCCATATTGATAGAGCTTTGATTGAATTTCGCAACTCTCACTCCTTTTGCCTCGAAACAAACAAAAATTCCTAATTCCCCTAAGACCATGTGCATCGGTTAAGGACAATTTTTGGTCCTTCAAATATTTTATTCTTATTTTGATAGTTTTTTAAGATTGTTATGAGCATTGGTGTAGGACAAACTTTGGTCCCTCAAATAAATTAATCTTGATTTCATATATTAACACAACCGAATCAAGAATCAATACAAATTCAACAATGTGTTACTGCATTAGTAATAATGGAAACTGCAAGCTGCAAAGTCTCTAGCTTTCTCTTTTTCTCAGCATGCGAGTCTCCATTTGCAACACCAGTAGAGACAGGTACATCCACTTGCTTCTGTCCGGAATATAACACCTGCACTTACAATTCTGTAGTTGGACCTCTCGAGAAACCGTCGTAGCAGAGGGAAAAGAAACATTACACCCGCGAGCAGACTAGGCGACAGATAGAAAACAACAGCTATTATAAATAGTGAAAGTGAGTGCATGGCAGAAGAAAAGTCAGCAGGAAGAGATAAGAGTTCCTAGTTTTAAAAACCACACCATCTGAAACTAGATCGGAGTAACAGATTCCCGTACGAAAAAATAAATGTAGATAAGAAGAGAGAAGATGAGTAGTTATTATGTACCCCGTCTATTTCTGTATTGAGTACAGCAACAGGCATGCAAAAGAAATCAGCATCAGCTCGCATTGGCCAACCTAACCGAAAACAATCAACTGACCTGCAATGTAGAAAAGCATATTTAATTAGTCATAAAAACCACTTATGAGGATCTTTACGATTGTGTGAAAGCAGCTAGATATATATATTACCAAAAGTATTCATTTAAATCATCGTAGTTCCTCCACTGGGAGTGCTTAGACTTCCCTTTTTTGCTTCTTTGAGCCTCCTGTGAATGGTACAATAACGTAAGTAAGCAAAAAAGAAAATGCTGAAAGCAAAAGAAAATGCTCGAAATTTGAAGCCATACCATCTGAATCACTTCATAAATTGGAGTCACAACTTTCCTCAAGAATGCATCTTCCTCACCTCCATAAGCTGGCTTCACATTTTCCCCAGTCATAGGACTAACATTCCCAGCCAGCATACCATAGAGTTCAAATGCCATCTGCAAAAGCACGAAATAGAGTAGGAAGGATAGATATATCACATTTAGGAACGCATAGCAAAAATGATCTGTGTATTATCAAGAGCAAGCATGTTATAACCATCACTGTATTCTAATAAAATTATAATGTCTAAATAATATCAATTGACATTTTCTCATCAGAAATACATCAACGAGCACAGATACACATGTTTCCCTTGCATTTCCTGCTGTATAGTTGGCAACCTACAAGCAGAGCATACATGAAAAAGATTCTCCACACCAGAATTTGCATAAATATTTAGCGACAAACAAGAAATTTATTTTCTGCTCTTGAAGAATACACAGTAACACAAGTTCCTGTCGCTACCAACTTAGAGAGATCATAAAGAGACGAATCAACCATAACCTGAAGATTCGCTGGACAAGATCCATCGTTCACCGCAAGGAAAGCAAATGCCCCTTTCCCTTGCTCTCTTCCGGTTTTAACCCACCCTCCGATTCGAACTTTTTGACTAGCGAGACTAGCTCCGCCGTCTGGTCGACCTAGAATCGATTTAATCAGAACACGGTCGATTTAATCGATTTAATCGATTTAATCGATTTAATCGATTTAACCCATCTCTCCATCTCTGCAATCTGAAGTTTTCCCACAAGAGGAGCTTGATCAGTTTCAGAGACAAAATGCAAAGCCTGAGGATATCGAAAGTCTTCTCCCAATCACCACCTTCCACGTGTATAAGTAGACGGACGAAAAAACGTCGCGTTTGAAGAAGCGATTCTTCAGTATTTGGCTATTTTTTATTTATTTTTAAAAAACAATTGCCCAAGGACGACCCAAAACTACGGCGTTGCACATGCTCTAAAGGTCAAACGACGATTTTTTTTTTTTTACCATAAACGACGACCTCTTATTTAATATATAAAATAATGTTGAGAGACCATGAGTCTCTTTGCATTGGAGATGACCTTAAAACTCTTACGTTATGTCTAACCTTATTAAAAAAGTTTTGGTTTAAAATTAATTTGACATGTCCTGTATTTAAATAATTTTAATTTCATTTATAAAAGTATCAGTTATTGTTTAAAAAGTAGGGGGATTTTCAAAAATAACCCTTTTCTATGTCACTTTTCAAAAATATCATTTCATGGTGTCAAATTAATTTTAAACAAACCTAAATGTAAATTGGGTAACTGAATTGGGAACCCAAATGAAATTGCCTAAATGTAGTGTAAAAGAGGGCAAAAATAATTTAACATAGTGTAATTGTGTCAAAGATGGCAAAAATAAAAATGTTTAAAAAATGGGCATTTTTTAAAAGAGGTATACCAAAAAAGATATTTTTAACAAATTCTCTAAAAAGTATACATAGCTAAATGTTAAAATCTGGCTTTTTTAAAAGCATAGGTTAAAAATTTGGGTATCTCATGTAAAATTTTGGTTGAATTTATTTTCCAAAGAGATAAAACTATGTACAATCTTTTGTATCAATTTTTTTTAGAAAATATATAAAGTATGCAATGAAAAATTAAATAATAGTGATGACAAAGATCACACTAGATTACTGAACTTGGAATTTTTATTGAATTTGGAATAATATATAATTTTGTTTTTTTATAAATCACTAGATAAGGACCCGCTCGATGTGCGGGTTTTAAACTTTTGTAAATGAGATTAAATTTAACAAAAATAAATTAAAATTTGTTGTACATTATTTATATAAAATTTTTTTGCTATAATACACTGATTTATATCCATTTACAAATTTTTGGTTTCTGTTACTGTTAAAAATATATTGTATGTTACAAATATATTCTTTATCACTACCTAGGAAAAATATCTCTATAAACACATTACATCAACTATTATATGTCTATTTATTTTAGCTTTTGCATAGTTTCTTTAATCACTAAAATTATTGATTCAAGAAACTTTTCGAATAAAGAACAAAAACGGTTTATGTTTTTTCAATCCATCTATCTATGTTTGTTGTAAGCTTGTATTTAATTAGCCTATTAAATTTAACCATTATGTTGATGATGTTCTACTCTTTATATTCCTTTGAGATTGAATGAATGGTAACAACTATGTTTGCATAAAAAAAGTCTATGACCAACCAATCAAGGTTGAAAAATTAGAAGAAAATTAATTTGACATAATTAAAGAAATAATAGAAAATTATAAGCACAGTAATATATGAATCTCAAATCAGAGATGAAAAAATAAATTAAATAAAACAATCTAAAAACACTACAATAAAATTTAAAATATAGTATTAGAAAAAGAAGACGCATATATTAATCTTACATTTTCGTTTGGCTCAACATATTAATCTCTTACCTATCCCAAACTGGAAAAAGGGAAAAAGTATTTGTTAAAAAAAATAAGAAAATTTTATTTTTCCATTAAAACTTTTTTACCAATAGAACAAAGTTTAAAGCAGTGTTTTTGAATAAATTATTTTGTTAGATAAAAAATGTGAGATGATTTATGTTTATGTAGAAGTGAGTATTTACATTTTTTTAGAATTAATAATTAATTGTACATTTTTCTTAATCTATTTTCTATTTTTTGAATTAATAACTTAAAATTAAAAATAAGTAAATAGTGTTATAATTTATTTTATGAAATATATAATCTTCTTATCATTATTTTTTTTTTAAACTGATTAATTTTTGTAATTTTTTGATAATTATCTTTTCATTATTAATATTATTTAAACATTTTTTTGTTTTTCTGTCATTATCTTAAATTTATCCTATTATATACTCCCTCCGTTCTAGTTTAACTGTCGTTTAAGGTTTTTGCACACAAATTAAGGAAACTATTAAATTTTATGTTTTGCCCTTCATTAATATATATTATAAACTTTTCATTGGTTGAAACTTTAAAACAGCAGGGATAAAATTGAAATATTCATTAAACATCTGCATTGAAAATTTAAAACGACAACTAATATGAAACAAAAATTAAATCCTAGAACGACAACTAAATTAGAACGGAGGGAGTATTAACTTTTATACATGTCAAAATCTCAGATTAATAACTTGATACATGTCGAAATCTTGTTAATGGCTAACTTTCAAAACCCAACTTTATATAATAAGATGTGTTATTTAATTGTGTATTTCATAGATTCTACTGTTATTTAATTTATTGGGTACTCTTTTAAAAATCTATTAAATGCTAGTGTTATTCAATATTAATTTTATTAAATGCTAGTGTTATCAATATTAATTTTGATGATAATGTTATTTTATTACAATCTAATAGAAAAGGGGGAGAGGATAGAATTTATGGTGTTGTTTAAATAGAATTTGTCAAATAATTTAAAGTTTAAGAATCTTTCATTTTTCTTAATATCTTTAAAAACTTTAAATTATTTCATTTTTATTCATTTTAAATCTTTTAAATTCAGTCATTGAATAGATACTTGTTTGCACTCCATCGATCGGTGTTGGAAAAAAAAATGATCAATATTTCGAATCTTCCAAGGGATTTGGTGGAAGAGAGTTTTTCTCGCGTTCCTTTGACATCTACGAGAGCAGTGCGATCTACTTGCAAAAGGTGGAACACTTTATCCAAAGATGAGGGTTTTACAAGAAAGTATCTTGTTCAAGCAGCAGCAACAGCAGCAAAGGAAGGGGAGTTCCTGGCGATCATGTTTATAAATCTTAGTCTTTATGTAATGAACGTCAATCTTCATGGAATCTACACCGACTCTTCTGATCCATTTGTAAAGCCTGTAGGTAAACTAATCAGCCTTAACGATTCAGATCAACTCCAATTCATTCAAATATGTCATTGTGAGGGTTTGGTGTTATGCACCACAAACGACTACACTAAGCTGGTTGTTTGGAACCCATATACGGGGCATAAAACTCGATGGATCTGCGTCGAACCCAACTCTGTTCATCTCTGGTGGAGAGGGTATTTTCATGCTCTCGGATACGACAATAGCAAATCGTGTCGCGCCTATAAAATCTTGAGATTTACTCATACGCCCGGAGAGAGCCCTGTGCACGAAATCTTCGAGTTCAAATCCAATTCATGGAAGGTTCTTGATGTTACTCCAGACTGGTGTATATTGAGTAACGGCTTGACTTTGAAGGGAAATACGTATTGGTTTGCTACAAATAATAAATTACGAGAACATGTCCCTAATTTCTTACTCTGTTTTGATTTTACTAAAGAGAGATTTGGACCGCGTTTGCATCTTCCTTTTCCCTCTATTTTCGACGATCATGTGAATTTATCTTCTCTTAGAGAAGAGCAGCTTGCCGTGTTATATCAAAGAACTGATAGATGTGAAATGGAGGTTTGGATTACCACTATGATCGAACCCGATGCTGTGTCCTGGAGCAAGTTCTTAGCTGTCGATATGTATCCACTCATTGGTGTTCGGTTTTATCCTTGTGGGGTCGTTTTTGATGAAGATAAAGATATATCACGACCCTGCGACATAGCTATAGCTTACATCATTGGAGAAAATGGTTACTTCAGAAAAGTGGATCTCGGAGAAATCACAACATACATAGTGGGTTTCCCTCTCGCATGCTCTTATGTCCCAAGCTCAGTGCAAATCGACCAACCTGCATAAGGGGACAATATTTTTTCATGAATTCTTTTTTAAACATGCTTAGTTTACTAATTTCTTTCCCTTATTTTTAATCTTTTTCTATGTAATAAACTCTTTTCTTTATAAGAAGCAATTCCTCTGCTTTCTTTATATATACCAAACACCTCCTTGAGGATAATGGACCGTTAGCTTGTGGTACAATATTGCATTGCCATGTTTCTGAAATATCATGTTCGGTTCTAACATGTATTCTCATAATGCTCTTGTTCTCAAGTGTACTCCTTATCTGGATTGATGGATATGGCTTCTAGTTCTAGTATCTTTTCAACAAGAGATGGAACTTGATTTGATCTTCAGGTATAAATACGATTGACAAGATAAAGAAAGCGTTTCCCTGTTTTCTAGAGATGCAAAAAGAGGAAGTTGCACACACTTTGTATCACTTCCATTAGCGTATATACTCTAAAACTGAAGAAAAAGCTAGAGGCTTTTATATTGGGTGAAATGGCAAGAAGCCTTTGAGGTTTCAAGGTACTTTGATTAGTCCAAACAAAAAAAAAAATGATATTTTAGATTGTTTAAAATAATAGGCTAAAACCGAGAAAACATTGCTTAGAAACTGTAAACAGCTTTGTTAGTGTTTCTAGGGTTAAAAGGTGTCTTAATCTAATGCAACTGACTAATTATAAGAGTTTGAGATGGATTTAGAGAGTTTAAAAAACACTTATACCCATTTTGTACCAAAACAGTCTAAACCGAGAAAACAAGCTAAAACCGAGAAAACATTGCTTAGAAGCTGTAAACAGCTATGTTAGTGTTTCTAGGGTTAAGCAATGTTTTTAGCACAAAACTTGTTACCACCCAATGGTTTTGGAGGCAGGAATTTGTTTAGGTTTGTAATTTCTCTTCTATGATCTCAATAGGGTACAAGCGCAACAAAGTCAGTTCTTTCTATCATTAGACATCGATTTCACCAAAATTCTTATTAGATGATTTTTTTCTGTCTCATTTTTGTTTATTTTTCATGCATTGGAAGCTCCTACAGTTATAGTGTTTACAAGTAGATGTGTCAATGATAGAAAATGTAAGGAGAGGGTAGAGAACGTCTAGCTCACTAGTTTTGCTGAGCTGGCCAACATGAGCTGCTAGAGAAAATAAGAGCTACAGAAGAGGCAGTAAGGAATTATAGCAGATGGTACAAGCTATAAATAGGACTGTTAATGCGCATGAATGTTTGTGCCTGTATTTGTTGTTGATTGTAAGCAAACGCTATTGAGTTTGTGGACAGACGCTATGAGGTCTGTAGAGGAGGTGCAAGATCCATAGAGTGAAGCTCACTCACCTAGCGTTTTGTAAGTGGTTGTGATAAGGAATAAATGATATTATTACATCTTCAAAGTTAGCAGTCAAATCGACGCATGTAAGCAACATTTGATGTTAAGTTCTCAATAAATCTATTCGACGCCGAGAATGACACAGCCTCAGTTGTTACATCCGAAAAGCATTCAGATTATCTTGAGGTTTCTGTTTTACTTCGCCTCGCATCACTAGAGGATATGATGGTAGACACACTGGCATCGCATACTGTCTTTAGGACTTGAACTCATATATCCAATAATGCAATATTGACTACGTTCATATATGCAGCCTTTTTGGCTTAACTAAGTTATATGACTTTGTGTGAATCGGTTGCAGGTTGGTGCGCTCTC
Organism: Camelina sativa; assembly: GCF_000633955.1. Classification (NCBI taxonomy): domain Eukaryota; kingdom Viridiplantae; phylum Streptophyta; class Magnoliopsida; order Brassicales; family Brassicaceae; genus Camelina; species Camelina sativa. The sequence continues at coordinate 18,311,049 of NC_025693.1, forward strand.
TCTAGATAGGTACTCTTACACTTTGGGGTTTACTTTACTACCGCATGCATGTATGTTAATTAAGTGCGTGCCCATGGGTTTGCATTTCTTGCAACTACCACGTACAGATGACAATTGAAGAGGAAAGTGGGAGTGAAGTTAATACTTGCATCATCAAGGAACCAAGATCACATCGGTATAAAAATTGTGTTCTGATGAGTGTTTCCCTTATCCGAGCTGGCTTTCCAATTGATTTAAGGTTCAACAAAACTTATTTTGATAGATGAAGAGATTATGATCTAGTCGCTTTGTTGGTTTTAGCCTCTTCTCATTCAACTTGTTCCAATTTTTGGTGAATTTTTCAAGATTTTCTCTAAGAAGATTGAAAGATTATTTCACAAAAAAAAAGTGGTCACAAAGGAGAGATTGTGTGCATATCTATCTATAAATACATTTTTAAGTACATTTTGGGTTCTACCCTTTTATTTGTACTTATTTACAAAATGAATCCCTACAAAATTTCCAAAAATAGCATTATTTCAGATTTTATTTCCTAAATATTTTACATAACATTCCAACTAAAAAATTAGAGCATATTCAATATGTAAACTATGATATATTTAATCACACATTCTATTATGTATTTAAGATATTCTATCTCTGAATCTTTTGCAAACAAAGAAAATTACAATTTGATTCCTATTTTATTTTCTAAAACCTGTGAGGTTTGATTCTTAACGTAAGAAGAACTCCGATTCACATTTATTTAAATATTATAATTAATTTCTATAAGCTTAATAAAATTTTAAAATATTACGAATATGTAAAATTTTTTAAAAAAGCTACATAATATGGTTATATAGTAGACTAGAATTTGAACCCGCGCACGCGCGGGATTTTAATTTAAAATATTTTTTATCAATATAAATTTTTGAGCTCAAATATATTTATTGAAATTTTTGAGTATAAATCTATATAAACACTAAACTTATTTACTAAGTAACATACAACATATATATTATTGAAGATAATGTTTATTTGTTATATTTATTTGCAAGGGATTTTAGTTTAAATTTTTTAGGAATAAAAATCATTGAATATAAATATAATTAGTCATTTAAAGTTTAAAAGATAAATCCAAATAAAAGTCATACTTATTTTACTAATATATATAATATATATATATATTGTCTAGTGTCGCAGTAATATTTTTCTGGTAAATCAATAATATATAACGTAGTAACAAAAAATGATTTAAAGAATCTCCCTCGAAGAGTACATTTCATATTTATATCCAATGAAAACATCATTTTAAAATTTCTAACACCGAAGGTCGATCATTGACCTAATTATAGAAATCATTTAAATATATCGATATCCCACATTAAATGCAAATATACAAAGTTTGATGAACACTTTTACTGTTATGTCACTACAACGGAGTTATCCAAGTGCATCGCCTGTCATAATAGAATTTCCGACCAAGTCAAGAATGCGTAAATGGTGAAATGATTAAACCCGACATCCGTTCACTAATCCAAGTTACATATATGTCTAAAACCCTTCATATGTTATTTTCATATGTTAATTTTGTGATGCAACCTCAGCTTCGTCTTTTAAAAAAAACATGGTGTACTTTAGTAATATGTTATTTCTGGCAATGTTTTTGGTTAAAAGCATTTGATCATAAATTGATAAAATCTCAAGCATGTTTTATATATATTTTTATTTATCATGTTATAGAATTTTAGCTCCGGTTGATAATATGCATTCTGAGATATACTATACATGTCACTTTTTAATAACGACTTACATATCATTTTCTCTATATATTGTGACCATTGATTTTGTGTTTTTTTAGATGGATTAATTTTTCAAGATTCTTTTTCATAGTTTTTCCCAAAAAAAAATTGTGACTCTTACAATATCTTTGTTTTAGATCAAAACTTTTAAGTTGAGTTAAATAATTAATCTTTTATTTTTCTATAAGTGAAATTGTTTCTTAGAAACTAATATTTCACTTCAATTTTATTTTTATGTTTAGAATTTTATAAATACAATTACATAAATTGTTTTTTACTCCACATGTATTAAAATCTTACTTATATTCTAAAACTTAGTAACTCATTCTAAATTTTGGAATATGATCATTTTTGGTTAAAATTTGAATAATAATATTATTACTAAAATAAATCAATAGTATTATTTTTACTATTTTAAAATATTCATTTATTTAAAACATTTGGGTTTAATATGGGCTTTTAAATTGTTATGAATGAATGGATTAGAAGCTACATAGTGGATTAGTGTTTAGGATTATGTCCAAATAAAAAGAATGAGTTGCTGATGTGGCAGCATGAGAAGTGAGGAAATGTAACTTTATATATATAGATGAGTTATAAATAGGATACGTTTATTATTAAATCTATGCTAACACGGATTAAATCCTCATTTTATTATTTGTCAACACTGTTAATATTAGAATATTTGACATATAAAATCAAGTTGATTTTACTAAGATTTGATAGAATAATTAAATTATTAGGAAAATATGACATAATCATAGCGTATAAATGACTTACTATGTATTTAGATCTCTTCTTTTTTGTTATAATAATTAAAAATAAAATAGAATCTCAAACACTAAACAAAAAAAAACTAAATATAAACAAACAAATGGTCATGAAATATATTACGGGTTAAGAAATTAATATAAACATTTAGCCGCACAAACGGTCAGGAAATTTAATTATTTCTCTATTTGCAAAACATACAATATTTAACAAATAAATATAATATAAAATATAAATAATAATAAAAATTATATGCACGCGGTATACCGCGGGTTAAAATCTAGTATAATAATAAAGTCTAGTCGTTCATAACTTGTCAAGCATAGATCACAATGAGAAAAGAGGAATATCATGTTAACTTTTTATGAGCAGTCAAAATGTGTAAAAAGGGAAGATGATCAAAGAAAACAAACGTAAATTGGTATTTCAATCCGTTATAAAATATTGCATATGATTTCTTTCTTTTTAAAGGAGGTCAACTTTATTTATAAGAATAAGTAAGCACTAAATACGTACGTTATGACTATAAAAACATGTTTGTCTTATTTATTTTAGAATTTAAGAAATATTTTATAAAAGTAATCTCATCGACATTTCAGAAAGAAATATTTGTTAAAACAACATAGGAATTTAACTTCAAAAAGATATTGGTAAAACCTTACTTATTAACCATAAATTATCAAGGATTAATTTTTGATCTTGTTCTATGTAGTACGTTGTTTGTCCAAAAAAAAAAAAAAAAAA
>NC_025693.1:18314353-18369195 GCF_000633955.1 Camelina sativa
CAAAAAAAAAAAAAAAAAAAAAGTTGTATGTAGTACGTACATTCAAACGATGCTAGCTTTTTTTCTTTTGGTTTTATGTTTTATATGAAAATGAAGTTATTTTAAAATGTTAAATGAAACAAGAAAATTTAATAGAGATGTAACTCATAATTTCAGTTATCTAAAATGTTTGGACTCATAAAATTTTGTTAAGTTTCAAATGAATTATGTAACAACATTTATTTAAAAGTCTTTTAAATTTTTTTAAAAACCTATGAATAATTAATTTGTATTTTGTAGACAGTGCTCTAGATTAATTTTTGTTTAAACGAAAAATAATTTTGGTACTTTCTAAAACAGTTTTATCAATATAAAATGTACATATCTTATACTATATGGGATAAAAACATATTCAAAGTAAATCTTATTTCAAAGAAAGTCAAAGATAGAACAATGGTCTAGTTTATTCTAAAGCTTTCTCACACAAAAAAGATCAACAAAATAAAAACGGTAAACTCACATGTGTCTAGAGGAGACAAAAAAAAAACAAAAGTATAAAAACAACAAGATGAAGAATTGAATTCAGATTATTAATAATCCTTCGAAGCAATTTAACAAAAAGTTAACTTACAGAATCGATGATACATATTTACAGATGCAGAAAATCAAATTGATAAAATAGTTACTTTTCCAATTGGTCATATGATCTTATTATGAGCTTGTAAACGACTCTGTCCAAAAATTCTCTTTGTGAAACATGGATTAACATTTAAAAATTGAGAACTTGATACAAGAATATTTGCATTGAAGAAGAAGTTGTTAATAATTATATAACTTTTTTCGGACCCTAATAATTTGATATTCAAAGCTAATAGGAATGCTGAGACTTGTTTAAAGTAAACACTTGGTTTTTCCGGAAATGAAAAGTGAAGAACGATGATATGTCTTTTGTAAACCCAGTTTTTGGGAGTGTGAAGAAGGATGATATATTTTTTTTAATTCATGTTTTAGGTGATTTTTTTTTATTCTTTTTTCAAATTCTTCAAAATCTCACATATGGAGGTGTGATTTGTTCATTCCTATTTTTCAAGTAAAAAGATATCCAAAATCTCTCAAAATCAGTTTTCAGTATAATTTTAGAAAAGAATTTGTGAAGTTTGAAGAACAGTAGATTTGATATGTTTTTTAAAAATTATTAATTGAATAACAAGATATTGTGAGTTATTTTGAATGATTTTACATAAATGTCAAGTTCGATAACATAGGATATGACAAAAGATTTTAAAATCACAAATTGAATAACAAGATGATTTGGAATAAAACTAAAATCATCTTAAAAAATCTTCTAAAATCTTTATTACAATACACCCCCGCTATAGTGTTTCCGAATTGAACATATATACCAAATCAAGGTTTGCTCATTTCATCTGTGTGTATATATATACGTACATACAAATTTGTATAGAACAAATATATACACATAAACTATTATATAAAATAAAAAGACTTGAGAGAAATGACGATGAGAAAATGCATTCTATTAATGTTTTTGGTGGCGGTAGTAATAGCAACCATGGGAAGAGAAGTAGAAGGAGTTTCATGTGAGACCAAGTGCGAGCTTAAGTGCGGTGGCCTTTATGTGCCTCCAAGTACATGTATCGACCCATGTATACGCGAGCACTGCCACAAACCACCAAGTCATTCATCTCAATCATTGCAGTAATAATCTCTTCACTACTTTTTACATTGAGTTTGAGTTATTATTATTTTTCTGTTTAAATTTCATATTATTATGCTTTTCCGTAAGAGATGTTTATTAAAAAAAATATATCATAAAATTAACTTAAACAAAAAATATTAGTTTATGTTTTACGTTTATACTAAAAAATTCTATGATATATAGAAATTATATTTTGAAAAATAAAGATATCATTATGGGCTATTTCTTTGCAAAATTGTGCTCAATTTCATATGTGGCAATTCCACCAAGATCTCTAAATTAGTAAGTACAACTACAAACTTGAATACTTGTGTTTTGTTTTACTAGAAAAAAATACACTTCTGTTTGAAACAACTATCCACATATGACTGTATTTTCTTGTGTTGTGTGTATATAAAGTGACAATGGTTTCCCTTTAATTATATGGGGATATTGCAGGATGGAGGCTATATGAATGAGAAACATCAGAGAGTAGAAACATGAAGAATATTATTGATATATTTGTAAGCTGATCAAAAGCATCATTTAAATGAAAACTTTTTTTTTTTACAGCAAGAATTAAATAAAAACTTTAAATTTTGGCTTTACGGAATAATTCATACAAAGAGTGTTCCAAAAAGTATAAAGAACGGAAACATTGACTAAATAGTTGATGCATATAATTTTTTTCTGTCCCAAATGGTTAATTTAAATCAATAAAAATAAGTTCTACAGTTCTACTTAAGTAAACATTAAAATTAGCAATGAGCACTATTTCGCGCAATTTCTAATCCTCCTCCCACGCGTATGCAGACGACAAATTTTCAGCATTTGGATTTCAAATTTGTGATCATGTTTTGGGATTATAAAAGAAAACCAAATCTCTTAAATCAAACTCTAATGATGAAATTTATATTATGTCTCCTCATAATATATATATATATTTTTTAATTTTGTTAAAGCTATACTCATAATATTCTATTATAGTATATCATATATATTGACAATCGATATGCAAATTTAGGATCAACTAACAGATGATGCGAGGAGTTGAACTAGTACGAGACGCAAGCTTTCAACATTCCTAGTGTAATATTATACTATTACCTTTGTTAGACGATGGTGGCGAACTGGCGATATATAATGATTTGTTTCACCATATAATGGTAAGAATGATGTCTACAGAGCCACTTTTAATACTCAAAGATACGTGGAATCATATACGCACAAGAGAAACGATTGTGCCTTGGCATCATGGGGTCTTCTTCATGTACGCCACACCAAAGTTCTCTTTTTGTACTTGACTTGCTGTGCAAGACAGACTATCAACAAGGGACCGCATACTCAAATGGAATACTGGAGCTTCAGGTACATGTGCCCTCTGCAATAGTACTCTGGAATCTAGAAACAATCTTTTCTTCTCATGTAGCTTTGGCTCAGAGATTTGGGGAGCTACCGCAAGAAACATCCTCATATCAAAAAATCCTCTATTGGGCTGTATATGGGCTTCGACAAGAGTATCTTGGTCGGCAAGTATAGTTTAGGGTTTACTCAATATTGTGTCATGTATATAAACATTGTACGCCGTTCATGAATAAGACACACACATATTCTCTTTATTCTACATGATATCAGAGCAAAATCCTGAAACTTAAAATCCTTTGTGTCTCAATTTTCGATCAGTTGATCTCTTCTCTTTTGTTTATTCTTTGTTTGATCGGTTGATCTCTCTATTTTGTCTTCTTGTTTCATCGGTTGATCATATTTTTTTTTGAGTTTCTGGTTGTTTTCTTTTCTCCACACAAGTTATGGCTACACAAGGAACACAATCTCTCTCGACATCTGGAGCTCTCGCAACCCTCGGTTCGACTGGCGGCGATAACACGACGATGTCTTCGTACTCTACGTCTTCTACGGACAACCCCTATAACCCCTCCGGACCGCAACCCCGTCACTCGGCCGGACAAACCGCGGGACGCAGCCCGGGAGGGCGTCACGTAGGTCGACTGCCCGCAGTCTAGCCGAGGTTCTACCAACGAATTAGGATCCCCAGCCGGTCTGCCGGCAGTCACCCATCCGCTACGCACGCTCCTCAGGCTTTGCAACCCTATGGAACGCGCGCGGCGTTGTGCTGGTCCGGACTAGACCATACCATACTACTTGTCTGAATGTATATAAAATAACACGATTTAATACATATATACTTGCAAGGTTCACATTTAATGAAAACATTCAGAAATTAGTTGGATCCAATCGAATAAAACATCAAGTTCAAGAAACACGGATTTTGTAACACAGCACGAAAACACCCTATCCGGTTTCCTAATCCAACTCTACCCACTTACTTTCCCTGCAAGAAAAATAATGGAGGAGAGGAGTGAGTAATCTAGGATTACTCAGTGAGTTGGGCATCTAACTACATGCTATCCGCTAACATGCTAGCTCATCTCATCCATCTACCCCAAACAACCCCAACAAAGCATGCAAAGCGGAAGCGTAACAAAAAAGCAACAAGCAATCAATCAACCAAGCAAGCAATCACACAATCAATCTAGACAACAATCAAGACACTTGGCTCTTCTAGACCTCTCAATCTAACTTGGCCTTCACGCCACCACACCCGCAATCACTGCCAGGTGGAACTGCTAGCGGTGCATCACTCACTTGATCACCCTAGACTTCTCATGCAATAGGACCATCAAGCGGATCCCATCAACGCTTGAGTCATACCATGATCAACACACACTTCCTAAGGAAACATTTTCTAGGAACCAACCACACATCCTAGGGCCCCTCGATTCTCTGTCCCATCACACTCCGTGTTGAAACCACAAAGGTAACCAACCGGACTCACCAAAACTTCCGCGTTGAAACCACACAGGTAACCAACCGGAGAACCAACACTTCCGCGTTGAAACCACACAGGTAACCAACCGGACTCACACACGCCGCATCGTCATGCGGTTCGGGCTAGTAGCTAGCTAGACACCGAAAAATTGTCCCGACATGAGATCCCTTTGGATTAGCTCACCGGACAATTTAGCACTCAACACACGATGGGAACAGAGATCGACTTCTAGCTACGACCTGAGACTCTGACTCATACTCTAGCTAGAACACGCACTCAACTCTATGTCTACCACACTAGAATTAAGCACACAATCATGCAAAGCAAGAAAGAAACAAGCATGCAAGCAAGTAAACAAGCAAGCAGTCAAACACACAATCACCCAAAGCTCAAGATTCAAGGTAAATGCACATGCAACTTAAGATACTACACATGCATGCAACCCTATCATGCACCCACCCCAAAGTTTTAGGTTTAAATAAATTAATTCTTCCAATTAAATTTTTTTTGTAACACTTCACCAATTTAACACATGCATGCAGCTCTCTCTTCCTCGGAGATTCACACATGACTTCACCAAAAATGATTCACTATGTCTGATCTCACAACAAGACCATGGGAATATTTTTCTCAAATTTTGGGGCCCTCATGCGGCTCTTTCCACCCAGGAAATTCTCGCATGGCCAACCAAAAATTTTCCACTCATGAATCAATCTCTCATCCAGTCTACGAGGGATTACCACCACAACCACTCAAGCAAAAATTAAAATAATTAATTTTAATTATGCTTAACCCTTCTTTAATTCTCCAACTAGACATGCAAGGCATTTCACACTTGCAGCTAGTCTTAAAAATTATTTTCTCCAATTTTAAAAATTCTTAAACCTCAAAAATTAATCATGCAAGGCATTTCACACTTGCAGCTAATTTTTAAAAATGCCATTCTTCCCTAAGAATGCATCAACCCCTTCAAATCTAGCATGCAAGGTGTTTCACACTTGCAACTAGTTTGAAAAATGCAAATCTAACCCAAGAATGCATAAAAAAAAACCCCACAGCCCTCTTGACTACATGCAATCATCTAGATCTACATGCAACAAGAGAGATCAACCACACCACAAGGCCGATGCAAGAGCTAGAGAGCTAAAGCACCTCCTTAAGCAAGATCTCCACTTGCTCCTAACAAAATCAACCACTCAACACATCTACAACCATAGCCTCAATTCACCTTAGCTTGTAGATCTTGGCCGATTGAGCTTCACCACACCACTCCCCCACCACGCCGATCTGACAGCACTTCCACTAGATCTTGAGCTTCACCTTCCTCTAGATCTCTCCTTCTTCCTCCTCCTTGGTCAAAAATCAAGAGATTTTCTCTTCCTAAAATTTGAGAGAAAATTTTGGCAAAGTTTATTTGTCTAGAGAGAGTTTTGGTCGAAAATAAGAGAGTGATGGGGTATATATAGCCCTCTCTCTCGTTCTCTTGGCTGGGCAGGTGGCAAAAATCAATTGAAAAATGTCCAAAATTCTGCATGTCACTAATGCACACTCTCACTCACTCGCGTGTGTATCTCACTCTCTGGCGGAGCACACTTAATCGCGCGACACGTGGCATTTCTCTTGCATGCAGAGAGACCTTTCCACTTCCTCGTCCGTCCGCGTCTCTCTTGCGTCCTAAGCTCCCGCATGTGACCGAAAACAAAACTGAACATATGTGGATTGATTCCGTGCCACTCCCCGGTCCTTCCGACCGCGGCTTCAATCTTTCTCGTCCGTTCCCGGACTTCTCGTCCGTAACTCCGACTCTTCTCGTCCGTAACCTCGGTCTTTTGCGTCTGTCTCCGGATCTTGCATCCGTGATTCCGACCACTCCGGTCCTATGGTTATTTGACGTCCGTTTCTCCACGGTCATTTCCTCCTTAGACCATTTCTTGGACTTGATGACTTCTCTTGCAAGTCACTCATTCAATCTTTGAGGATTTCTTTTCTCCGTCTTCCAAGGGCTTCGCACGTCCTTGGCACGTCTTCTCGTCCGATACGTACTTCTTGATACGGGTTATTACAACCCCAGTGCTATGATCTCTGCGATTACTTTAACCGGAGACAACTACAATGAATGGGCCTCCGAGATGCTCAATGCTCTTCGTGCAAAGAAGAAGACTGGCTTTATTGATGGTTCCTTGAGGAGACCAGGGGCTGATAGCTCCGACTTGGAAACATGGACTTCTGTGAACTCCATGGTTATTGGTTGGTTGCGTACATCGATCTCACCTCGTGTGTGTTCTACCGTTTTGTTTCATACCAGTGCTCGAGATCTTTGGGAGACCTTGCAGAAACGATTCTCAGTTGGGAATAAAGTTCGGGTGAATCACCTTCGTTCTCAGATTGCTCTTTGTCGACAAGAGGGTCAGTCTGTTATTGATTATTACTGGAAGCTTGTAACTTTATGGGATGATTTGTATACTTACAAGCCTCTACCCGTGTGTTCTTGTGGTGTTTATGCAAATATTGCCACAGAGAGAGAAGAAGAAAAGGTGAATCAATTTGTCATGGGTCTTGATGAATCCAAGCTTGCGAATGTGATACATTCGATTGTTGATGCGGGTCCTTCCCCATCCTTGGATCAAGCTTACTCGCGTGTTATACGTGAAGAACATAGACGTTTGGCGGCTAAGACTCGGGAACAGCAGCAGGATGCCGTTGGGTTCGCTGCTCGTCGTGATGTTGGTTCTGGTTTGCTTACTGGTGACCAGTGTGTGGAGTCCTCTGTTTGCGATCGTCACTTGCTCTGTTCTCATTGTGGTCGGACCGGCCATGAGAAGTCGTTTTGCTGGCAATTGGTAGGATATTCTGAGTGGTTTACGGAACACAATGCTCGGAACAGTGGTCGAGGATCTGGTACTGGTCGAGGTCGTGGTAGAGGAGTTGGTCGTGGTCGTGGTCAAGCTGTCTCTGCTTACACAACAAGTCCCAACGTTTCCATCTCCGATTTTTCTCTTGAACAATGGAAAGCTCTTTCCTTGGTTGCTCTTGAAAAAATGAAAAGCAATCCAGATAAACTTTCTGGTAAGATTCCTGGAGATGTTATTATTGATACCGGTGCTTCCCACCACATGACGGGAAATATTTCTCTTCTTACTGATTTGGTTGATACACCATCCTTCTCGGTTGGGTTTGCTGATGGTAGTATTACGTTTTCAAAGCGTAAAGGCATTCTTCATCTTACAGATAATGTATTTTTGCTAGATGTTCTTTACATTCCAAAATTGAATTGTTCCTTGATCTCGGTGTCGCAGATTCTTAAACAAATGAAGAATTGTTTTGCACTGTTTACCGACACTCTTTGTATTTTACAAGACCGTTTCACGAGGACTCTGATTGGAGCCGGGAAAGAGCGTGATGGGGTCTACTATTTAACGGATGTGGCAACGGCTAATGTAACTCGTGCGGCAGCTTCAGTTGATCAAACTTTGTGGCATAGGTGGTTGGGACATCCTGCGTTTTCTGTACTTTCTTCTTTACCCATTTTGTCTAGTGTTTTGCAATCTGCTAGTTCTAGTCCTTGTGACGTTTGTTTCCGGGCTAAGCAAACTAGAGATGTTTTTTTATGAAAGTTCAAATATTTCAAAGGGATGCTTTGAGTTAATTCACGTTGATGTTTGGGGTCCATATCGTGTTTCATCTTCTTGTGGTGCTGTTTATTTTTTGACAATTGTTGATGATTTTTCTCGATCCGTTTGGACGCATCTCTTGTTGGAAAAGTTTGAAGTTAGACGTGTTATGGAAAAATTTTGTGCCTACTCCAAGCGACAATTCAATAAGCAAGTCAAAACAGTGCGTAGTGATAATGGCATTGAGTTTATGTATTTGACGAAGTTCTTTGCGAGTAAGGGGATCCTTCATCAAACCTCTTGCGTTAGCACACCTCAACAAAATGGTCGGGTTGAACGTAAGCACAGTCACATTCTTAATGTGGCTCGTTCCTTGTTATTTCAAGCTGGTTCGCCGGTCTCGTTTTGGGGGGAATCTATTCTCACTGATGCTTATGTTATCAGCCGCACACCCTCTAAGTTACATAAGGGTCAGTCTCCTTATGAAGTTTTGACCGGTTCTAAACCAGATTACAATCAGATGCGGGTGTTCGGTTCCTCTTGCTATGTGCACTTACGAGCTCGCGACAAGGATAAATTCGGGCCGCGAAGTCGACATTGTGTATTTGTTGGTTATCCCTTCGGTAAGAAAGGGTGGCGTGTGTATGACCTTATGACTCATGAGTTCTTGGTCTCTCGTGACGTTGTTTTCGACGAGATGGATTTTCCTTTTTTACTCAATACCGACCAGTCTTCACCTACATCGGAACAGGCAGTTTATGCTCCGGAACACAAGAAATTAGTGATGATTGTTTTCCACCATTACACAAAGCTAGTATGGTTTCTCCTACGCTTTCGCATGACGTTGTATCTTCCGAAATCTATGTCCCACAAGATACCACGGTGGTTACCGTTCCCGATCACACGGTCGTGCTCTCTCCAGGTCAGGACATGGTTTTTCCTGCTGTTTCTTTGGATGATGTTGATGCTGTTGGTTCTACTAGTGAGACTCTCTCTTTTGATGAGGAGGGTGAATTAGGAAAAGGCAAACGACAAAATTTCCCTAATACTCAATTGACTGGTTATGTCACTTATAGTGCTTGTGTTGCTGAAGACCCCCATCACGCTAACATCGCTCCAATCACTTTCGAGTCCTCGTCCACTGGTCCAGGTAACGAGAAATATCCTCTCACGCATTACATCGCTGATGATTTATTTTCTCCTACACATCGTGCATTTCTAGCAGCTGTGACTACAGGCATAGAACCGACTTGTTTTAAAGATGTTGTGAAAGATGATAGATGGAACGGTGCTATGACTCATGAGGTAGATGCACAAGAAGAAGCTAAGACTTGGAGTATTGTTGATTTACCATCCGGGAAGACAGCTCTTGGAAATAAATGGGTGTACAAGATTAAGTATAACGCTGATGGGTCTATTGAGAGGTATAAAGCTCGGTTGGTTGTACTTGGCAATAGACAGGTTGCCGGCAAAGATTTTGAGGAAACATTTGCTCATGTAGCAAAAATGTCTACTGTTCGTGGTTTAATGCAAATTATCTCGTCCAAAGGATGGGAGGTTCATCAGATGGACTTCAATAATGTGTTCCTTCACAGTGATCTTGAAGAAGAAGTTTATATGCGGTTGCCCATGGGTTTTCATCATAAGCATCCCAATAAGGTTTGTCGTTTACATAAATCTTTATATGGTTTAAAACAGGCTTCTAGGTGCTGCTTTGCAAGGCTAAGAATGGTGTTGCTTGAATATGGTTTTAAAGAGTCCTACGCGGATTATTCCTTATTTACCTAGACACGCGGTGCTGTCGAGTTGCGTGTCCTGGTTTATGTTGATGATCTCATCGTTTGTGGTAACAACTTACCTTCTTTGACAGAGTTTAAAGATTACTTAGGTCAGTGTTTTTCCATAAAGGATCTTGAGAAGCTTAAATATTTTCTTGGTTTTGAGGTTGCTCGTTGTCCGGAAGGCATATTTTTATCTCAACGGAAGTATGTGCAGGATCTTGTTGCTAAAGTCGGGCTCTTGGGAACGAAACCGTCTAAAATTCCTATGGTTCAGGATCATCAGCTCAGCCTAGATGCGAGTCTGTTGCTTCCGGACCCTGCTCGCTATCGGCGTCTTGTTGGTCGCCTTATTTACTTGAAGGTAACGCGACCTGAGCTCACCTACCCTATTCACATCTTGTCTCAATTTATGAAGACTCCACGAGAAGCTCATTGGGATGCTGCCTTGCAAGTGGTTCGTTATCTCAAAGGGTCAGTTGGCCATGGCATTTTACTCCGTTCTGATACAGAGCTGATTCTCACGGCATATTGTGATTCTGATTGGGGAACATGTCCCTTAACTCGTCGTTCTCTCAGTGTCTATTTCATGTTTCTTGGTGGCTGTCCTATCTCTTGGAAAACTCAGAAACAAAAGGCAGTTTCTCGGTCTTCGGCGGAGGCTGAATATCGCTCCATGGCGGATGCTTTGAAGGAAATTGTTTGGTTGCGTGGTGAAACGACTCGACCCTTTATTTATTATAATAATAATAACATATAATTAAGCATCCCATCCTACCTAATTAAACCAACAACCTACACATTACCAACCAACTACAATACAAACTAACATCCAATAACAAGCACATCGGAAACATATAACATTAGTCATCTCAAATATATAACCTCCATACAATAACATTCCTAACTATTCTATCCAGCAACCTAACATAACTCTATCCATGGTTCCAACATAAACAATATAAACCACAACACACAAACGATACCCTAGATCATCCTCCTCCTCATCGCCACGATTCCACGTCTCATACCTGCACACCACAAACAACAATTGAGATGCGTAAGTATTATCATAAATACTTAGTGAGGCAATCCTCCCATCTACTAGGCTATACACACAAGCAACTGAGATTCCAATGTTTAACAAACAGCAAATAAACACAACAAACCGGGAAAACATCGCACACACAAGTTGGTGTCGACCGACACCCACTTGGTGTCGATCGACACCGACCCCTCTGCTCAAAGCCGATCGTCAAATCTCCATTTCCAATCATCTCCAATCCGTTCCAAACTCACCCAAAAGCTTCAGGAACCTATTATAACCATAACAAAACCGCCACAAGCAAGAACAACACCACAAAACACAACAAATCAAGCAAACAAAGGATTCTCAGGCTTAGATAAGCCATGGTCATACACTCACCTCTTTGCAGGAAGTTTCTGACCAATAATGACGAATCCCTCACTCCCAGCAAGCTTCTAACACTTCCTTAGCTTCAGATCTCCCAAGAACACCAAGAAATCTCACCAAACAGCTTCAAAATCTCACACTACAAGAAAACATGGATTTGCCGACTACAAAAACAGTCACTAAACAGTCGCAAACTACTTAGTTACGACTGATTGGCGACTGAAATACGTAGTCGCTAAATAGTGCGTCGTTAAAATAATCAGTCGTCAAACAGTCGACATGGAGTTACTAATTGGCGACTGATAATTGTGGTCGTTCTTCCCTCGCCAAACAGTCGCTAAAGTTGCGACTGAATTTGCAACGCTTTAGCGACTGATATGGTTACTCATTTGTGACTGTTTTGGTTACTGTTTTGTGTATGTTTCGGTGACTGTTTTACGACTGTTTAATTATCATGTTTTTAAAAAAATTCTGGTAAAAACGAATTATTTGATTTTGTAATACCAAAACTGATTATGAAAACTATAACTAAAACATAACAAACATGAAATTAAACAAACACATAAGTTTAATTTTATATCCAACATCGTAGTTGTAGAAAACATCCAAACATAACAAGAGTACAAGTCACAAATATTACAAAAGTTTTCATAATCATAAAGGAAGGAGGGATAGTGAAGGAACCTAACTTTGAACATCAAAAAGGTTTGGGTCATTGGTTTGAGACTCGAGGAAGGCGACATAGTTTTGGTTAGTCTTGAGGAAGCTAACCAAGCGTGAGATCTCTGCTTGTTGCTCAGATGCAACCCGTAAAGCCTCAGCTGCAACCCGTGAAGCCTCTGCGTCATGCTCTGCTTGTAGAGCTGCTTGTTGCTCTATTTTGAGGTTTGCTTCTTCAAGCTGTTGTTGCAGGCTTGTGAAAGCAGAAGAGCTTCCAGGGAACTTCCGCTTCCCGTTGATGTAACTCCCTAGGCTTCCAACCCCAAAGTATGTTCCTCTATCGTTTATGAAAGTAGACTGCATAACAAAACAGAGAAAAAGTTAACATCATTACTTACCAATGAAAAACTTAAGTAATGATGCATATTAGAAAGAAGCAACATTACCTGAAGAAAGAGCTCATCATCCTCCTCGTGAGATAGCTCCGATCGACGTGATGTACCATCAGCTTGGTCGTCATTGTCCAGAGCAGCCAACTTAGCTTCCCTTTTTTGCTTATATGCCTCATGAACTGCTTGCGCCTTCTTATCCACAAAAGTCCCATCTTTTTTGGTATGAGTCCTGATGAAAACTTCAGGAATAGTTGGCGGTCTTCCCAATTCCACTTCCTGAAAAGTTAGACAATGAAAAGGTTAGATAATGAACCATCTGATGTAACTTATTAAACAATGAAAAGGATAACTCACCATCTCTTGTTCGATTTGTAAGTAAGACTTCGGCCCTGATACATGCTTGTGAGGGCCAAGACCATTACGGTCAGACATTCGAGCTGCTGAAGTGGTTGCACTCTTTGCCATGGCTTCTTCTGTGTTCCAATAGTCACACATTTCTTTCCAAAGAGTTTTCTCAATCCAACTCGGTTTTGCTTGATCTCACTGAGCTGCTGCCTTGGAAACCATGTCTTTCATACGGTTTTGACAAATGGTATAGAACTTTTGCTGAACCACAACGGTTAGTGAGGGATCCCAGGTGTGTGTTTTCTACAAAAGTAGACTAGTGTTAGTGATAAAAAAACTATAAATACAGAAATCAAATTGAAAGGAGGAGAAGTTTACCGCGAATTCCAAGAAGTAGTTTTCTCTTCTTGCAGTAGGAACACAACCCCAACTGTAAAATGGACCATCAAACTTGTTTGTAAACACTTTTGTAATCTTCCGGGTAAGTGATGACTTGTCTTTACCAAACCTTCAAACACAAACACACAAACAAATCAAAAGTAAAATTCTAATCGAAACCTTCAAACATAAACAAACCTAAAAATTCTAATCAATCTAAAATAAATCTCCAAACACAAACAAACCTAAAAATTCTAATCAATTCAAGTAAAATTCTAATTAATCGAATCAACTAAAAATCATAATCTTACCAAGTGGTTCCAGGCTCTAATGAGGGAGAGAGGACAGTGGTATAAAACTCACGGCCTTGTTGGACAAGCATGTCATGCAAAGAAGCGAGTACATCAGCTGGGAGATTTGATTGCCTTACACCGTCATCCTCAGAATCAGCTTCTTCCTCATATGAGTTTTGCGCTTGAGAACTGTGATGCGATGCAGAAGCTGCTCGAGGTTGACCAGGTTGAGAAGAGGGTGGTCGATTATTTGAGACGTGAGGAGACTGTCGAGGTAGAGGAGACTGTCGAGGTAGATTCGAGACTTGAGGAGACTGTCGGTGATGATTTGTGACTGACGGTTGAAGAGACTGTCGATGATGGTTCGTGACTGACGGTTGAGGAGACTCTCAAAGTTGACTCGAGAATTCTGGTGGATTTGTCGCGGAGGCGAGAGGTTGGGGAAAAAGATGCCTGATTGGAGCTTCGCTGGCAGGGGATGTTCCAGGAAAGCTCCTCGAGTTCTGGCACAGATTCGTCGGAGGTGGATAGTCTCGGTAAGAAGGTGTAGGTCTTGCTGGAGGCTGGAGGATTGGGACAGGAATTCCCTGAGAATCAGTGTCTGGATCTCCCTCGTTCGCCGGCATGAAGGCATATTGGCTGGGAAGAGTAGCAGGTCTTCGATTCGCCGTTTGTGAGGTTCTAGAGGTTCGATTCGAGGGGTTTCTTCTTCCTGCTCCTCTTTTCTTTACTCCAGCCATCAAAATCGAGAGATACTAGGACATGGATGAAGATCTAGGGTTTTCTCGATTGAGAGCAATGGAGTAGGGTTTGCTTCAGCGGATGAAGAAAAATGAGAGATTAGGGTAAACATGGGATGACGATGAGATCGATTTGGGTTTTCGCCGTTTTGTTACGGCCCAAATTTTGTTTAAGGCCCAAATTAAATATAACAGTCGCTAATGAGTCACAGTTTAGTCGCAATTTTTGGTGACTGTAAAATTGGTCTCCAAAATAAGTCGCAAAATCGCGACTAAACTGCGACATTATGCATCAGTCTCGAATTGGCGTCTACTAGGCGACTGTTTTATTTTAGTAGCCATGCAGTAGCAAAACAATCGCAATTCAGTCGCTAAATTTAGCGACTGCTTTTTAAGTCGCAACTTACAGTCGGCAATTCCATGTTTTCTTGTAGTGTCAAGAACAATGTTTTCTCTCCTTTTCTCTTGTTTAAACGGCGACAAACAACAAAACACGACCTAGGTCGTTTTCTCACTTAAATAATCCGGTTCTATGGTTTTTCTTAAGCCAAACCGGTCCAAATCGTTAATTAAATCAATCGGGTCAAACCAGAAATTACTGATGTTACACGCGGGTTGCTTAAAGATCTTGGCTTTCCTCAACAGGCTCTGACACGACTGTTTTGTGATAATAAAGCGGCATTACACATTGCTGCGAATCCTGTACTCCACGAACGCACCAAACACATAGACAGAGACTATCATTTTGTTCGTGATGCTATACAAGACGGAGTCATTTCTGCAGCGCATGTTCGGTCAGAAGATCAATTAGATGATATTTTGACCAAAGCTCTTGGTTTTCAACAGTTTAGTTTTCTAATGTCCAAGTTGGGCATGGTGTCTCTCCCTGCTCCATCTTGAGGGGGAATATTGGGCTGTATATGGGCTTCGACAAGAGTATCTTGGTTGGCAAGTATAGTTTAGGGATTACTCAATATTGTGTCATGTATATAAACATTGTACACCGTTCATGAATAAGACACACACATATTCTCTTTATTCTACATCCTCCCTTCTTAACGCAGTTTGCGGGTAATGGTATGATCGTCTTGAGTGCTTCACGGCACGTTACCTTTTTCAAAGTGCCATCTACACTATTTGGCGCGAGCAAAACTCCAGACGTCATCGACACTCATCCAACACAATATCTCGGATAATTTCAATGGTGGAAAGAGAAATACGAGACCGGTTCTTATCTCTTCTCCTCCTAGGTGATAGACGATATGAACAAGTGTTGTAACTTTAGTTCTCATCAAAATCTTTATTTTCAGACTACGCTTTTAGCTTTTGAACTTTCATCAAAAGCCTATCAACTATATGATGCACTTGTGGTAAAAATTATTTTTCTTTTAAATATAATTTAACATTAAATTCACCATAAATTAAATTTGGTAAGAATGATGAGTGTGGTTAATCTATCTACGAGTATAAAAACAAAATTTTATGCAACCGATCGACTGTCATTTAATCATGTAAAAACTCAACTGCGTATCATTATAATATTCATTATGCAACAAATGTGTAACTTCTGCACTTTAGTAGTTTGGATTTTGGATTTTGTAGCATGTAAAACACCATAGTTTTTTGCTAAAATAATTTGAAAAGGGATCAGGGGTAAATATATCATGTTATCCTAGTTTTTTTTTTTTTTTTTTCATCAAAAAGGAATTTATATAGATGATAAAATGTAATCGTTACAAAGAGTTTCTGTTAATCAAACAGGGGGATGGAAACAAGAAGAATAAAAGAGATCAGTACTACAACCGAATTTTGCTAATACATGAGCTGTTCTATTACAGTTTCTTGGAGTGTAAACAAATTCAGTATTGTCAAATTTCAGAGACCAGTGTAATATATCTTGATAGACACCATCGATTGAAGCAATGTATATTGATTTATTCATCATCTTAATAAGCAACTCGCAATCACCCTCGAATATGACATGTCTTATTCCCCGTATCCATGTTTGTTGCATTGCATTCAGTAGCGCCTTCCCCTCAGCTTCCAAAGGCGATGAAGCATATCTCATATTCGCAGCTCCCCAACCATTAGATATTCCTCTGTAATCACGTAAAATCCACCCACCTCGAGTCTCATATGTTATGGGATCAAAACTCGCATCGAAATTGCACTTAAGCATAGTTTGAGGAGGCCTGTTCCAGTGTGTTGGTTTTGATATCAAGGGTGGAGGGTCATGAGGAAGTAAAACAACTCGACACCATTCTCGAACATCCGCTCTAGCTCGCCATACTATATGGTTTGGGTCTTCCGATTTTTCATCAAAAATGAAATTGTTTCTTGTCTTCCAGATATGCCAAAGAGTCCAAAAAGGTAGTAGCTTCATTTCCAATGGAACCTCATTATCATTTTGCAATGCAAAGACCGCTTCTAAGAAGAATTCACTAGAGATAGAAGGCAAATACAGGGCCTGTATCGGTATATTTGCTAATTCCCAAACGGATTCAGCATATGGACATAAAAATAGGATGTGTTCAATTGTCTCATCATCTCGTAAACATCTCGAGCATATAGGATCAATATTCATTCCCCTAGAGATAAGACGTGTAGTCGTGGGCAAAGAGCGTGAGAGCAATCTCCATAGAAAGTGTTTTACCTTTGGTAAGATGTTTAATTTTCAAATTCGTCTTTTTAAATGTACTGATCCATGAGGTTTTGGTGGCAAGTCACATGGTTTTTCCGGGTTATTCATTGAGAACCAGTAGCCGGATCGAACAGTGTAATCCCCTGTTTTATTATAATGCCAAATGAGCTTGTCTGGTCTTTGTTTCTGAGGGATATACATATTAAGAACCTTGTTTTGATCTGCAGGTGTAATATGATCCATTATCTTGTTGTTGTCCCAGTATTGATGTGCCGGATTTGAAGAAATGAGTTTTGAAATCTTGAAATTTTTGTCCGGAGTGATACTTCGAACAGGTTTTGGAGGATTAGTTACTGTGATGTTATCCAAATTTACACGAACTGACTCACCATTCCCAATAATATATCTCGATCCATTTTTGATTAACTCCAGACCAACCAAGATAGATGACCAACCATATGACTGATTTGTTCTCTTTTTTGCATCTAATACACAATCATCCTTATAATATCTAGCTTTAAAAACTCTAGCGAATAAGGATTTCGGGTACTGGATCAGTCTCCAAGCTTGTTTCGCAAGTAGAGCATCGTTAAAGTGCTCAAGATTTTTAAAACCCAATCCACCATCTGCCTTTGAATATTGTAAACGTTTCCATGCGATCCAAGGTAGACCCCTGTCATGATTACTCTTCTCCCACCAGAATCTTTGGATGACTGACTCTATTTCAGAGATGACACCAAGAGGAATTTTAAAACAAGACATGGAGTATACCGGCATGGCAAGAGCAACCGATTTGATGAGAATTTCTTTTCCTGCAGGTGAGAGATGACGTCCTTTCCATGAAGCTGTTCGTTGTTTGACATTGTCAATTATGTATTGAAACATTTCACTCTTTTTTTTATCGAACTGCTCAGGTAAACCAAGATATTTTCCCCCTCCACCATTGTTTGGTATTGCAAGGATAGTTTTAAGGCTAGTCTGTAGCTGACCATTCACGCGAGAACCAAAAGTAATAAGAGATTTACTTGTGTTGATTTGTTGTCCTGAGTAGTATTCATACACTTCAAAGGCTTCTTTGATGGCTTTGCAATTTCGGGCATTTGCTTGACAGAAAAACAGAGAATCATCCGCGAATTGAAGATGGGTGATAGGAGGGACTCCATTACCAATACGTATGCCTCTGATATCTCCGGATCTTACTCTTGTTCTAATTAGGTGACTCATAATGTCAGCACATAGAATAAAAAGATAAGGTGAGAGAGGATCACCTTGTCTTATACCCCTTTGGGGAACAATATTACCATATGGTGTACCATTAATCAAAACAGAGTAGCTTACAGACCGCACAGATGCCATAACCCAATCAATCCATTTTTTTGAAAAGCCAAAGAGATACATTGTAACCTCCAAGAAGTTCCATTCAACCCTATCATATGCTTTAGTGACATCAGTTTTAATCGCCATATAGTTTGTTGACACTCGCTTTCTTGATTTGAGAGAGTGCATCGCTTCATGTGCAATCATTACATTGTCTGTAATTTGTCTTCCAGGAATGAAGGCAGCTTGAGAATCTGATACTATATGATCCAAATGTTTTTTTAGCCTGGCTACCATGCATTTGGAGATGATTTTGTATAGAACATTACATAAAGCTATAGGCCTATAATCAGATAGGGTTTGGGGTTTTTCTATCTTAGGGATCATGCAAATATTTGTGTGATTCATACCCGATTTCATATGTGATGTCTCAAAAAACTCTCTAACCTCAGCAATTAT
This sequence comes from Camelina sativa, assembly GCF_000633955.1. Classification (NCBI taxonomy): domain Eukaryota; kingdom Viridiplantae; phylum Streptophyta; class Magnoliopsida; order Brassicales; family Brassicaceae; genus Camelina; species Camelina sativa. The sequence goes on from NC_025693.1 coordinate 18,332,908, forward strand.
ATCCTGTCCTATTATGTGCCAATAATGTTTATAAAATCTTGCAGTTAGCCAATCCGCTCCAGGTGCTCGATCATCTCCAATGGAAGAGATTGCCTCATAAATTTCTTCTGCAGTAAACTCCCTCTCAAGCTCATCATTGATAGCAGGAGTTACAGTAGGGGGGAAATCGCCAAAATCGATTGGTGATACTGGAACTCTGCTGGATGTATACATAGCAGTAAAGAAATCTTGGGCATGAGCACCAATCTGATGATCACCCGTGTAATCAATGTTTCTTGAATCACGAATAGTAGATATGTAATTTCTAGCATATCTCGTTTTTGTACTAGCATGATAGAAGCTTGTATTTCGATCTCCAAGGTTTAGCCATCTATTTCGACTTTTATTGTGCCAATAATACTCTTCATCAGTGTATGCTTTATTAAGTTCACGTTGCAAGTATGGTATTTGTCGACGGATTCCCTTGTTTGTGCTCTCCATTGCTCGGTTTAGTAAGTATTGAAAATGATCAATACGTTTTGCTGAGTTTAGGTTAGCTCTGTGTTTTTCTTTTGCCATCTCTCTTCGACAGTTGTTGATTTGGTCACTTATCGTGTAGTGACTAAGGCTTTTACAAGAATTCCATCCGTGTGCAACAGTTTTATCAAAGTTTTCTATGTCAGTTAGTCGTTTGTCAAAACGGAAAGCTTTTGTTGTATAAGAAACACGAGGTTGGACTGTTGTGAGAATTGGTTTGTGGTCTGAACCATCAAATTCGAGGAATTCAGCCTCTGCAGTTGGAAACTGAGCAGTCCATTCTGAATTTTTCATCACTCGGTCGAGGCAACATTTAACTGTATAGTCTCTTCTCTCTCCCACCCAGGAGAAACGATCACCTTTTGATTTTAAGTCAGACAAATCACACACAGAGAGCATATGCCTGAAATCCCTAAAGGTGTATTCATCCCTTATAGGACCTCCAATTTTTTCAGAATTATCAATGATTTCGTTGAAATCACCAGCTAGAAGCCATGGACCATTACGAGTTGAGTGTATAGATTCCAATTGGTTCCAAAATAGATTTCTCAAACTCGCATTTGGATTACCATAGACACCAGAAAAGTAGAAACCCTTATTATTAAACATAATATGAACATCGATCATACGTTCATCCTGAGACAAGGTGGATAACGTGACATCGTTTGCCCAAAGTAAAGCTAGACCACCACTCCGACCAAGAGGGGGTTCAGTTATTACATTATTGAATCCTAAAACAGAAGCAAAATCAAATACAGTAGAGCAAGCATTCATAGTTTCACACAAGAAAACAACATTAGGTTTAATAATATGACATAAACGTTTTAAACGACTCTGTTTTTGAGATGAGCAGAGCCCTTGGCAGTTCCAGGAGAGTATCTTCATGGAGGCATTGGGGGAACCGGCCCCCCCCGCGGCTCCGTCGAATCCAATACCGCTACAAGAACCCGCAGACTCCACTCTTCCCTCAGCTTCCTTTTGTTGGTAGTAGCCTTCCATCGTTGTCATCTTCCTTTTGTTATTGATCGTGTCCCTGTCAACAGCAAACGGCATTCTGTTAGACGTACCTTCATCAAGGAGATGACCCTTTCCCTTGGCAAACTTTGTCAAAAGATATCTTAGTCGCTCTGCAGTCAATTCAGTGTCTTCAAAAACACTTGGGACAGAGGAGTCATCAGAGTCATTAATGAGAAACTCCTTTTCATGATTAACACGTTTCAGGCCAGGAATTTCACCATCCGGAGCAATTGTTTGCAAGGTGTGTGTCTCCGAGGCATAAGTTTCCTGATTGTACCCACAGTAAGGATCATATTCGTCATGATCTTCGTCACCATCATTGACATCATTTGGACGGTTGTCATCATCATCTGGTGCATCATCAAAGGTTAAAGGGCATTCCTTTGAGTCGTGAGTCAGGGCTCCGCATTTTGTGCAGAAGTTTCTCAGACGTTCATAACGGAACTTCAGAATCGTGTTCTCTCCTCCCGCGTATTGAAAATTTCTTTGGAAACGTAACGGTGTGTCAACATTCCAGTTGATACAAATGCGCACGAACTCCACTAAATTAGCATTCTCGTCGAAGTCAACAGCAGCAACATCACCAATTCTCTCACCAATGTAGTTGACCATCATAGTAGTCAGGAATTGAACCGGTATTCCACGCACTTGAATCCAAAAAGGGATGATTTTCATCGTTTCATCCGTGATGTTTGGATACCAACGATGAACCGTTAGCATCCAGTCATTGAAGGCCCAGGGTCCACGCTTCAGGACTAGATTAAGCGTTTCCTCAGATTGAAAGATAAACAAAATCTTCCCATTACCAAGAACACGACCACGGCAAGCGTTAGCGAAACCCCATATTTTTGGCATCTGCGCCATGATTGCGCGAACATTCTGCTTCTGGGGATTCACCGGAGAGACAATTAGAGAGAATCGATTGAGATTTGCAGCGTGACCACATAGTTCCGGCGGAAGAGGGACCGGGGCATCATTGATTCCCAAATCCAAATTTTGAAGATTCTTTCTGATGTTATCACTCATTGCAACGAAATTCTGAAATAGGGGAACTGCGAATTGTTGCAGTGTTGTCGGAAAACAGAAACCCAACATCGTATATATATATGCGATCGCCCATGGCGGTTTCTTATGGCGGTTATCGACCCAAAAAATCGGGGAAGAGAAACTGTTACCCGCTAACTGTAACAGACAGAAACCACCAAATCCCACAGAAAAACAGAAAAGATTTGTCGGAAAGAAACTCCAAATCGGAGAAGGAGGGGGACGAAGATGAGATTCGCCCAAAAAATCGCCTTTGAGGCAGAGAGAATCCATCATTACATCATGTTATCCTAGTTATGAGCAGTCAAAACGTTCAAAAGGATCAAAGAAAACGACAAAAAATTGTAAATTCCCTATATATATATATATATATATATATATATGTTGCCTATGATTTTTTTCTTTTTCTAAGAAAACCAAACTTTTTTCTGCTAAGATCAAGTATTGAGCATTAAGTAGGTTACAACTACGAAAAACGTTATTTCTCTTATGTTTCAAATTTCTTGTTACTTTGGAAAATGACTACTAATAATTTTCTATGAATTTAAATTTAAAATTTTCCACTGTACATTATTGAAAAATTTTCAATCAAAACATGTAAAGAAAAAAAGTTTTAGACTGGTAGATAAAATAATAAATATTGAATAAGAATATTGAAAAGCTTCGTATTTTTATTCATTTTCCAAGCCAACATTTTTGGACTGTTGGTGTAGACTATCTGATTCTATATGGAGGTTGTTTTTTTTTAATTAATTAGATAATTTAATTCATAATATATACGTTTCTCAAAATGGTATTATTACTTTTATATTAATACAGATAAAGAAAACATTATATATATTTGACCCCAAAATAATACTACATTCGTTTGGTCAACTTACTAAATACGATATCTATGACTGAGAATCAATAACTGATAGGTGGTTTAAGACTATAAATAAAGGGGTCATTCACTCTATACTCTAATAAATTCATAACACAAATACATAATAACACCCAAAAAAAAAGTTAAAAGAAGAAGAAGTGATGAGGATGATGAAGGTAACGTTGATGGTTGTGATGATGATGGTGTTGGTCGGAACCATAATAGATGAGATCAAGGCTGAGGAGTACTCACATGAGGATTGTGTGAAACGGTGTGTACACAGGTGCTTTGATAACCCTGATAAGAATTGCGTTCGCCAATGCATCTTTTTTAACTGCGGTCCTCCTTCTCTTCCTACCAATGTTTATCGTTCTAAGTAATATACTCCTACTATTCTTTTTGTTTTCATATAGATTTGCTTATTTGGATATAATTATTTATAATCAAATTGACATGGTCTTTTTACTTTTTGTTTCCTATATAAGCAGGATGAAGGCTCCACAGAATCACGGAATCAGAGAATAGATTATTTTAGATATTTAGACCAAAAACATATATAGATATTAAAGATAAAAATCTTGCTTTATAAGCACTTTGATGTTTAGATGAGTTATTGGCTTGTTTGTTGCTACTGATTTTAATATACAAGTTTACAACGATTCAGTTATTGGTTCCACCGATTTATTGTTTGAGTTTTTTAGGAAAATTATATATATATCAAATCAAAATGTCACAAGATCTAAAGACATTGTTGAAATTTATTTAATTACTATGCTTTTAATCATTTACATATAACAAGGTAGAATTTTGCTTTTTCACCTTAATGTATCCATTTGTGATCTCTTCAAAAAATAAACAAAAATACAATCGCACTATTTATATAGTTTCGGTAATCCACTTTAAATACACAATAGTTATGGACCCGTACATATGTGCGTGATTGATTTCAAAAACTATATTTACTATAAGGTTTGCAATATATTATGTACACATAGAGTTATATTTATAGATATAATTATTTGTAAAATCATCTACAGTTCAAACTTATATTAGTTTGGTTTCATTCAGCTTGTGATTTTTGAAATAATAAAGGTTTCAGCATAAAATTAAAATTCAAAAAACAACATACCTGAATCTAACGTTTACCGAATTAGTGATTTTTCAGAATTGTATAAAACTTGTAAATTATGAAACGGATAAAAACCATCAAAATGATTAAAAATTCTCGAAACGAATGACCTAAATTCTTAAGCGGGTCAAACCCGTCCCGGTAGCCATACTCCATAAGGGGTATAATATTTTTTTATCTATAAAAATTCGTCCCTCGAAATCTTTAAGAAATAATATTAATATATACATAAGATTTTATATTTTTTAATATGTTAATTTTGAAATTAAGAAATTTTTAATATACGTTAGTCATATATATCATAAATTTTCTATATGAAAAACTGAAAAGTAGAATTTGCATAAGTTTAAATAATTTATCATTTAAAATAAATTTAAGATGCCATCAAATTGTCTTTAAAAGATTTTCCAATATCTATTATTCAAAATTAATTACAATTTTTTTTGGTCAAAAATTTTAAACAATAAGAAATAATATTTTTTATATTTTCGAAACTATGATTTAAATATATAATTTTTACATCTCATGTTATATTTTTTATTATATTATAATACATAGGTTTTGAAATTTCAAAAACATATAGGGGATAATATTTACCAATTTTTTAATTTATAGGAACAAAATATTGTATATGTAAATAAATTGAATAGAAATATTAGTTTTATGTAATATTATAGAATATTAAGAACAAGTAAAAAATTGGGCACAAAGCTCTCTGGCGATGACACGTCAGTCTTTCTTCAAAAATGCTTCTCTTTAATATACAGGGAATACATGGAATCATATACGCACAAGAGCAACGATTGTGCCTTGGCATCATGGGGTTTGCTTCATGCACGCCACACTAAAGTTCTCTTTTTGTACTTGGCTTGCTGTGCAAGACAGACTATCAACAGGGGACTGCATACTCAAATGGAATACTAGATCTTTAGGTACATGTGTCCTCTGCAATAGTGCTCTGGAATCTAGAAACCATCTTTTCTTCTCATGTAGCTTTGGCTCAGAGGTTTGGGGAGCTACCGCAAGAAACATCCTCAAATCGAAGTACACAACGAACTGGTCTTCCCTTCTTAACTCAATTTGCGAGTAATGGCATGATTGTCTTGAGTGCTTCACGGCACGTTACCTTTTTCAAACTTCCATCTACACCATTTTGCGTGAGCGAAACTCCAGACGTCATGGACACTCATCCAACGCAGCATCGGATAATTTCAATGGTGGACAGAGAGATGCGAGACCGGTTTCTATCTCTTCTCCTCCTAGGTGATAGAAGATATGAACAAGGGTTGTAACTTTAGTTCTCATCAAGATCTTTATTTTCAGATTACGCTTTAAGCTTTTGAACTTTCATCAAAAACCTATCAACTATATGATGCACTTCTGGTAAAAACTAATTTTCTTTTAAATATAATTTAACATTAAATTCACAAAAAATTATAATGGTAAGAATGATGAGTGTGGTTAAACTATCTACGAGTATAAAAACAAAATTTTATGCCACCGATCGACGTCATTTAATCATGTAAAAACTCAACTGCGTATCGTTATAATATTCATTATGCAAAACATGTTTAACTTCTGCACTTTAGTAGTTTGGATTTTGTAGCATGTGAAACACCATACAGTAAAACCTCTATAAATTAATAAAGTCGGGATCAAGAAATTTTATTAATTTATACAGGTTTTAATTTATCGATAAATTAATAATTATTAATTTATAAAGAAACTTTCCTAATTTGGTAAAAATTATTAAATATAAGATTTAATCTTTATAACTAATATTTTCATAAAATCAATTACAATGAAAATAACAATTATCATGTTTTGAAGATAGCACTCAAAAAATTTTATATAGTAAAAATATTAAAAATAAACTCCAATAAAAAATAATGTGTAGATTTATATATATATATATAGATAATTTTAAATAATTATTAATTTATATTATTGATGGTACCATATATTTATAAAAGAGTTTCAAAAAAAATATTATTTTTAGAGATTATTAATTTACCGAGTATTAATTTATAGAGGTTCTACTTTAGTTTTTTTGCTAAAATAATTTGAAAAGGGATCAGGGGTAAATATATCATGTTATCCTAGTTATGAGCAGTCAAAACGTTCAAATGGATCAACGACAAAAAAAATTGTAAATATTATTCCCTATATATATATATATGTTGCCTATGATTTCTTTCTTTTTCTAAGAAAATCAAACTTTTTTCTACTAAGATCAAGTATTGAGCATTAAGTAGGTTACAACTACAAAGAACGTTATTTCTCTTATGTTTCAAATTTCTTGTTACTTTGGAAAATGACTACTAATAATTTTCTTATGAATTTAAATTTAAAGTTTTCCACTGTACATTATTAGAAAATTTTCAGTCAAAACTTGAAAAGAAAACAATTTTTAGACTGGTAGATAAAATAATAAATATTGAATAAGAATATTGAAAAGCTTCGTATTTTTATTCAATTTCCAAGCCAACATTTTTGGAATGTTGGTGTAGACTATCTGATTATATATGGAGGTTGTTTTTTTTTCTAAACAAAATTATATAATTTAATACATGATATATACGTTTCTCAAAATGGTATTATTACTTTTATATTAATACAGATAAAGAAAACATTATATATATTTGACCCCAAAATAATACTACATTCGTTTGGTCAACTTACTAAATACGATATCTATGACTGAGAATCAATAACTGATTGGTGGTTTAAGACTATAAATAAAGGGGTCATTCACTCTATTCTCTAATAAATTCATAACACAAATACATAATAACCCCAAAAAAAAGTTAAAAGAAGAAGAAGTGATGAGGATGATGAAGGTAACGTTGATGGTTGTGATGATGATGGTGTTGCTCGGAACCATAATAGGTGAGGTCAAGGCTGATGAGGCACATGAGATTTGTTTGAAACGGTGTGTGCAGTATTGCGCTCATGAAAAGCCTGAGGATAAGAATTGTGTTCGCCAGTGCATCTTTTTTAATTGCGGTCCTCCTTCTCTTCCTACCAATGTTTATCGTTCGAAGTAATATACTCCTACTATTCTTTTTGTTTTCATATAGATTTGCTAATTTGGATATAATTATTTATAATCAAATTGACATGGTCTTTTTACTTTTTGTTTCCTATATAAGCAGGATGAAGGCTGCACAGAATCACGGAATCAGAGAATAGATTATTTAGACCAAAAACATATATAGATATGAAAGATAAAAATCTTGCTTTATAAGCACTTTGATGTTTAGATGAGTTATTGGCTTGTTTGTTGCTACTGATTTTAATATACAAGTTTACAATGATTCAGTTATTGGTTCCACCGATTTATTGTTTGAGTTTTTTAGAAAAGTTATATATATATATATATATATATATATATCAAATCAAAATGTCACAAGATCTAAAGACACTGTTGAAATTTATTTAATTGCTATGCTTTTAATCATTTACATATAACAAGGTTGATTTTTGCTTTTCACCTTAATGTATCCATTTGTGATCACTTCAAAAAATAAACAAAAATACAATCGCAATATTTATATAGTTTTGGTAATCCATTTTAACTACACACTAGTTATGAACCCCCCTCTACGTGCGTGATTAATTTCAAAAACTATATTTACTATAAGGTTTGTAATATATTATATACACATAGAGTTATATTTATAGATATAATTATTCGTAAAATCATCTACAGTTCAAACTTATATTAGTTTGGTTTCATTCAGTTTGTGATTTTTGAAATAATAAAGGTTTCAGCATAAAATTAAGATTCACAAAACAACATACCCGAATCTAACGTTTACCGAATTAGTGATTATTCAGAATTGTATAAAACTTGTAAATTATGAAACGGATAAAAACCATCAAAAAGATTAAAACTTCTCGAAACGAATGACCTAAATTCTTAAGCGGGTCAAACCTGTCCCGGTAGCCATACTCCATAAGGGGTATAATATTTTTTTATTTATAAAAACCCGTCTCTCGAAATCTTTAAGAAATAATATTAATATACATATATAAGATTTTATATTTTTTAATATGTTAATTTTGAAATTAAGGAATCTTTAATATACATTAGTCTTATATATCATAAATTTTCTATATGAAAAAACTGAAAAGTAGAATTTGCATAAGTTTAAATATTTTATAATTTAAAATAAATTTAAGATGCCATCAAATTGTCTTTAAAACATTTTCCAATATCTATTATTCAAAATTAATTACAATTTTTTTTGGTAAAAAAATTTAAACAATAAGAAATAATATTATTTATATTTTTGAAACTATGATTTAAATATATATTTTTTACATCTCATGTTATATTTTTTATTATATTATAATACATAGGTTTTGAAATTTCAAAAACATGTAGGGGATAATATTTATTAATAATTGAATAATATTTACCAATTTTTTAATTTATAGGAACAAAATATTGTATATATAAATAAATTGAATAGAAATGGTAGTTTTATGTATTATTATAAAATATTAAGGGCAAGTAATAAATTGGGCACAAAGCTCTCTGGCGATGATACGTCAGCTTTTCTTCAAGAATGCTTCTCTTTAATATATAGGGGATACATGGAATCATATACGCACAAGAGCAACGATTGTGCCTTGGCATCATGGGGTTTGCTTCATGCACGCCACACCAAAGTTCTCTTTTCGTACTTGGCTTGCTGTGCAGGACAGACTATCAACAGGGGACCGCATACTCAAATGGAATACTAGATCTTTAGGTACATGTTTCCTCTGCAATAGTGCTTTAGAATCTAGAAACCATCTTTTCTTCTCATGTAGCTTTGGCTCAGAGGTTTGGGGAGCTACCGCAAGAAACATCCTCAAATCAAAGTAAACAACGAACTGGTCCTCCCTTCTTAACTCAATTTGCGGGTAAAGGCATGATCGTCTTGAGTGCTTCAAGGCACGTTACCTTTCTCAAACTGCCATCTACACCATTTGGCGTGAGCGAAACTCGAGACGTCATGGACACTCATCCAACGCAGCATCTCGGATAATTTTAATGGTGGACAGAGAGATTCGAGACCGGTTCCTATCTCTTTTCCTCCTAGGTGATAGAAGATATGAACAAGGGTTGTAACTTTAGTTCTCATCAAGATCTTTATTTTCAGCTTTTGAACTTTCATCAAAAACCTATCAACTATATGATGCACTTGTGGTAAAAAACTAATTTTCTTTTAAATATAATTTAACATTAAATTCACAAAAAAAATATAATGGTATGAAATGATGAGTGTGGTTAAACTGTCTACGAGTATAAAAACAAAATTTTATGCCACCGATCGACGTCATTTAATCATGTAAAAACTCAACTGCGTATCATTATAATATTCATTATGCAACACATGTTTAACTTCTGCACTTTAGTAGTTTGGATTTTGGATTTTGTAGCATGTGAAACACCATAGTTTTTTGCTAAAATAATTTGAAAAGGGATCAGGGGTAAATATATCATTTTATCCTCGTTATGAACAGTCAAAACGTTCAAATGGATCAAAGATAACGACAAAAAAATTGTAAATATTATTCCCTATATATATTTATATATATATGTTGCCTATGATTTCTTTCTTTTTCTAAGAAAACTAAACTTTTTTCTAATAAGATCAAGTATTGAGCATTAAGTAGGTTACAACTACAAAGAACGTTATTTCTCTTATGTTTCAAATTTCTTGTTACTGTGGAAAATGACTACTAATAATTTTATGTGAATTTAAATTTAAAGTTTTCCACTGTACATTATTGGAAAATTTTCAATCAAAACTTGAAAAAAAAAAGTTTTAGACTGGTAGATAAAATAATAAATATTGACTAAGAATATTGAAAAGCTTCGTATTTTTATTCATTTTCCAAGCCAACATTTTTGGACTGTTGGTGTAGACTATCTGATTCTATATGGAGGTTGTTTTTTTTTTAATTAATTAGATAATTTAATTCATGATATATACGTTTCTCAAAATGGTATTATTACTTTTATATTAATACAGATAAAGAAAACATTATATATATTTGACCCCAAAATAATACTACATTCGTTTGGTCAACTTACTAAATACGATATCTATGACTGAGAATCAATAACTGATTGGTGGTTTAAGACTATAAATAAAGGGGTCATTCACTCTATACTCTAATAAATTCATAACACAAATACATAATAACACCAAAAAAAAAGTTACAAGAAGAAGAAGTGATGAGGATGATGAAGGTAACGTTGATGGTTGTGATGATGATGGTGTTGGTCGGAACCATAATAGATGAGATCAAGGCTGAGGATTACTCACATGAGGATTGTGTGAAACGGTGTGTACACAGGTGCTTTGATAACCCTGATAAGAATTGCGTTCGCCAATGCATCTTTTTTAACTGCGGTCCTCCTTCTCTTCCTACCAATGTTTAACGTTCTAAGTAATATACTCCTACTATTCTTTTTGTTTTCATATAGATTTGCTTATTTGGATATAATTATTTATAATCAAATTGACATGGTCTTTTTACTTTTTGTTTCCTATATAAGCAGGATGAAGGCTCCACAGAATCACGGAATCAGAGAATAGATTATTTTAGATATTTAGACCAAAAACATATATAGATATTAAAGATAAAAATCTTGCTTTATAAGCACTTTGATGTTTAGATGAGTTATTGGCTTGTTTGTTGCTACTGATTTTAATATACAAGTTTACAACGATTCAGTTATTGGTTCCACCGATTTATTGTTTGAGTTTTTTAGGAAAATTATATATATATCAAATCAAAATGTCACAAGATTTAAAGACATTGTTGAAATTTATTTAATTGCTATGCGTTTAATCATTTACATATAACAAGGTAGATTTTTGCTTTTTCACCTTAATGTATCCATTTGTAATCTCTTCAAAAAATAAACTAAAATACAAGGGCACTATTTATATAGTTTCGGTAATCCATTTTAACTACAGACTAGGTATGGACCCGCACATACGTGCGTGATTGATTTCAAAAACTATGTTTACTCTAAGGCTTGTCATATATTATGTACACATAGAGTTCTATTTATAGAAATTATTTGTAAAATCATCTACAGTTCAAGCTTATATTAGTTTGGTTTCATTCAGTTGTTATTTTTGAAATAATAAAAGTTTCAGCATAAAATTAAGATTCACAAAACAACATACTCGAATCTAACGTCTACCGAATTAGTGATTAATCAGAATTGTATAAAACTTGTAAATTATGAAACAGATAAAAAGCATCAAAAAGCTTAAAACTTCTCCAAACGAATGACCTAAATTCTTCAAACCCATCCCGGTAGCCATCTTATTATATAAAGTTTGATGTCAAAATTACTAATTAACGAGATCGTGACACATGTCAAATATATTAATTAGATGTTGACACATGTCAAAAAAAAATATTTTGTTGTAGACATATTAGGACAGTTAATTATATTTACAGTATTTTACATGTTTTTATTTTAAAAATATATTTTTTTAACAAAAAGGAAAACTAACAAAATCAATATATTTTCCATTGTATGCTAATTATTTTATGCATGTGTTCCCAATAAAATTTTACATGTGTAAGCAAAAACAAAATTAATAAAGCATGTATATTAATCAATAAATAATAAATAATAAAGTTAGAAAGAATACCATAAGTTATTTCACATAATTTAAGTCAGAGATAAATTGTATTAATCATTGTAATATAAATTTTTATTGTTAGTAAGCACACAAAACCTTAAAAGNAGTAATGAACTTAAAAAAAAAATTTCAATACATGATGTGTATTAGTATAGTTTTACATATTTTATTTTAAAGATTTTACTGCATGTAGTAATATGAGAAGCCTGAAAAAAAATGAGTTTGTAGGAATGAATTTTTGGTTAATTGATGAAAATTGACAAAAGTATTACTTATGAAATTAGAACATATAAAAGAATAATATTTATGATACATTTGGATTTCCAAAATTTTTGTGGATGTTAACTGATTTTCTTACTGATTATTTTTATCATTAAAGTTAAATACTAACCAATATACATATAATCTCATATAATTTTTATCATTAAAGTTATTTTATTTTTATTAAAATTTTAACTCTAATCCATGAAGAAGTGAATTATGGTTTTACGATGAATTAGATAGTTAAAGAGAATTTGCTAAAAATATCCCTTTTGATATACCCCTTTTCAAAAATACCCTCTTTTCTGGCCATTTTTATTTTTGCCCTCTTTTAATTTTTAATGACCATTTTACCCTTAGATGAAAATTATTTTATTCAATAAAAAGAAAAACAAAATTTTTCTGCCAAAAAATTTCCGACATATTTTCCCGCCAAAAAATTTTCGAAAAAATTTTCCCGCCAAAAATTTTGTTGTCAAAAAACTTTTGATAAAAAATTTTCCGCCAAAATTTTTCCCGCCAAAAAAAATTTACAAGGTTTTTAAAAGGTTTTATAAGGTTTCTACCTTATAAAAGCCTTATAAACACCTTGTAAAGGCTTTTACAAGATTTTTTAAAGAGTTTTAAAAAGTTTTTTAAACAACTTGTAAACGCTTTTACAAGATTTTTAAAAGGTTTTTAAAAGGTTTTAAAAGGTTTTTAAAAGGTTCTCAAATAGTTTTTAAAAAGATTTTTAAAAGGTTTTTAAACATCTTGTAAACGCTTTTACAATGTTTTTAAAAACCTTGTAAAAGTTTTTATAAGATTTTTAAAAGGGTTTTAAAAGGTTTTAAACACCTTGTAAATGCTTTTAAAAGCGTTTACAAGGTGTTTAAAAACCTTTTAAAAGCATTTACAAGCTTTTTAAAAGCATTTACAAGCTTTTTAAAAGCATTTACAAGGTTTTTAAAAGTGTTTACAATGTGTTTAAAAACCTTGTAAACGCTTTTAAAAGTTTTTTAAAAGCGTTTACAATGTTTTTAAAAGGTATAAATTTTAATATTTTTGGCGGGAAAAATTTTCGATTTTGGCGGGAAATTTTTTTTTTTGGCGGAAAAAAATATTTTTTTTCGGGAAAAATTTTCGATTTTTGGCGGGAAAAAAAAAATTTTAGCGGGAAACTTTTTTGGCGGGAAAATATTTTCGATTTTGATGACTGTACATTCTTGCTGTCACTCAAAAAGAGTAATTTGGTCATTTTGTATATAAAGAGGGGTATTTTAAAAAATAGTCAACATGAAGGGATATTTTTAAAAAGGGGTATGGAAAAAGGGGTATTTTTGAGAATGCCCCATATGATTACTAAACTGAATGTCTAACGATGGAATTTATTCCAGATTTAAAAATTTTCAAATATTAATATGTATCATTTAAGAATATTAGTAATATTTTTTATGTTTGATTTTATAATCTCAAAACATGTATTTTTGTAATTCATATGTTAAAACATAAGATAATTCGAAATAGATTATAATTTATAGGAATGGATCTTCAGTTATTTGATGAGAATGTCTCTATATCTTTATATATGTTTTTATTTTATAAATTTCACTCATTTAAAATTGATTATGACATGAGGTAAAATTAGTACTTATGAGATAACAATATAACAAATAAATATTAAATAATGTTGATTCATATTTTTGCGAATTACATTTTATAAATTTTTATTCGTATTTTCAATTCTTACTAAGATATAGGTTTGATATGATGTATTAATTGTGTTTGATATAAAATATTTAGTTCTCTGCATAAGATTAATATATAATTAACCTTAAAATATGTTTAATTATGATGATATAGATATTTAAATGGCACTCCCTGTCCTATAAGAGTTTTTGGGTAAAAACATAAAGATTAATAAACAGTAAATATTATGTCATTTATAAAACTTCAACCAATAGAAAAATATACTGCATAGTTCAAATAGTCATAAATTGTTATATTAATAAATATTATACATAGAAATTTGAGAAATTATTATAAAATAGAGCAAAAAAAGTCTTTAAACTCTTATATAATGGAACTGAGGGATTGTTAAAATGAAATATGAAAGGTTCATATTCAATATTAAAATGCTACAAGATAAAATCTAAAAACATGTATATTACTACTTAATTATTCTCAATTTTTTTTTATTTTTACCCGGGTAATAACGCGGGCCTTATCTAGTACTCTATAAGAGGTATAATATTTTTTTATTTATAAAAACCCGTCTGTCGAAATCTTTAAGAAATATTATTAAAATATATATAAGATTTTATATTTTTTAATATGTTAATTTTGAAATTAGAGAATCTCTAATATATGTTAGTCTTATATATCATAAATTTTTTATATGGAAAACTGAAAATTTGGATTTGCATAAGTTTAAATCTTTTATAGTTTAAAATAAATTATGATGCCGTCAAATTGTTTTTTAAAGATTTTCCAATATCTATTATTTCAGGTCAAAAAATTTTAAACAATAAGAAATAATATTATTTATATTAAAGAAAACATGATTTAAATATGTATTTTTACATCTCATGTTATATTTTTTATTATATTATAATACATAGGTTTTGAAATTTCGAAAACATGTAGAGGATAATATTTATTAGTAGGGAAATAATATTTACCAGTTTTATAATTTATAGGAACAAAATATTGTGTATATAAATTAATTGAATAGCAATGATAGTTTTATGTAATATTATAGAATATTAAGGACAAGTAATAAATTGGGCACAAAACTCTCTGGCGACGAAACGTGAGCTTTTTTTAAGAATGATTCTCTTTAATATATAGAGGATTTAAAATATTTGATTAGACCAACTAACTCTCACGTACAAAAAGTAACCACCGTTACTTAAAAAATTATCATAATTCATTTTTACTACATAATTTTATAAAAATCTAAATCACACATTTTAAAAAAAAAAACTAAAACTAAATCACACAATAGCATGCATTGTTCAAACAAAAATACATATGAACTAAAAAGTAGCATGCATTGTTCAAGCATTCAAGTATTTGACCAAGTTGAATTAAATTACCAACTTTAAATATTACATTCAAATGCGTTTTTTTTGAATAGTTGAAGTGTAACCCAAATCCAGGATCGGTTTGACTGTTTTCTCAAATCTTGAGTTGCCGAGGCCAATTAAAAACTAGCTAGTGCACTCTGATCTTGTCGTATTTTCGTCATTGATATACACACACACACTTTGCGTCTCCACAACATTTAATTTCACAAAATCCACTTAATCATCCAACGTTACCTCAAATTATTTGATAAAGGTACGGTTTAACATCAAAACCAATATTTTTTTTTGCTAAAGTATATATACTTGTTTCTCCATCTCGTTTGTAGTCTACAATATTAAACTTCAATTGTCCAACTAGATTTCTTTATTTTCTAGCACAATCTCATGCATGTACTTTTCGTATATATAAATAAAACTTATAAAGGATAATATAAAAGTGAATATTTCTTGTTTCTATCGTTTAGTCAAACTTTAAATTTTATATTAACTTTTTGGCCATTCATATATCTATATATATATATTACACACACAACTATGACCAACAAAGAAGAAAAAAACGTACATAATCTTCTATCTAAATCAAAAGAAAAAAACTTAAAAAGATGGAGATGACGAAAAAGAGTATGATGATGATAGTGATCGTGATGGTGATGGCCTCCATAACCATAAGAGAAGGAGAAGCAGTAAGATTAAGATGGACATGCAAACAAATGTGCATCGACCAATGTGGTGGCCGCATCACTGTCCCTGAATCACCTTGTCTCCGTAAATGTCTCCACGAGAAGTGTGGCTCTCCACCTCATTTGTAATATGCAACTCATAACCTCTTATATATATATATATTGCGTATATGGATCATGCGTATATTTTAATTTGTGTTGAATAATGATTTATATTTACGGCGACATTGCAGGCCGGTGAAGACTGTAGGAATGAGAAACATTAGAGGGTAGATCGGCAAATGTTCTAATGTATTAGTATTTTAATGTTGTGTATGAAAAAAATCCACCAATAATTAAGATTAATGAAAAGTCCCTTTCTTTAGATTCATGAATGCTGCTAGTAAAATATTTATGATAGAGCTTTTTAGATCTTGAATGGTAACAACCTATGTCGCAAATGAAAAAGTGGAGACGAACAAAACAATGCACTGCATAAACGAAACGTACGTAGTTAATGCACTTAAAAAGGGTCTTTGACTCTCTCTAATGTGTGAGTTGAATGGAGTCAAAGACCCTTTTTAAGATTATTTTATCTATCAAAATAATATTATTTTACGTTGATTTATTAAAAAAAAAACATACACAAATGGGCCTTTTGAGGATAATAGCTATGAGCCCAATGAGTTTGGATTTTAGCAACTCTAAAAAACGGTGTCGTTTCGAGGTTCTCATCTACAATCTCCGTGGTTAGCGTTTTTGAAGCATTTCGAAACTCAAAATCAAATTCAAATGGCGGGCTAAAATCTTCGATTGAGTAGTCCCTCTCTCTCTCTTTCTATGCTGATTTAACAGATTAGTGGCATAGCTGGTGGAGATACAACGACGATGAAGACTATGGCGTCTCTGGGACTCATGTGTGAGAAAGATTTAGATGAACAGCGTAGTAAAATCGATTCCTTCATCGCTTCTCCTTTCCAGAGATCGATGGACTCTTTACTAGAGCGAGTTCAAGCCACTGCACAAAGCCAAGGTAAAATTTCAAAATTCGTATAGTACCCACTCAATTTCGTATGACCCAACTCGTAAATTTTAAACATTTTTGGGTTTAGGTTCTGTCTCTGTGAAATTAGGGTTTTCTAATTTGAATCGGACTGGTGAAATTGAGCGGTTTTGTGGAATTTGTATTTGATTCTTATAGCGGAACTAGCAAGTATGAAAGCAGATCTGAGAGAAGCAGAGGATGAGTTCGTTAAAGTGTTGGCAGGTATCATCACCCACCTTCACATCTCATTACCTCAAAAGCTTTAAACTTTGAACTTGTTCTTTCAGTTTCTTAAATAAGATGTTTAAATCACAAGATTCTCTCCTTGGTGTATATATTACTAGATTTTGCTTTTGTTAGAACATCAGTATCATGTTTTGCTGAGTTTGGATATCTTACCGCTTTGGGATGTTTCGATGATGTATAGTGAAGACCCGTAAAGAGGCACGGCAAATGGGGATAAGGGATTCCATTTCTGCTACACAGTCTAGGATTGAAGTTCTTAGAAGAACTTTGCAGTTACAGAAGTCAAAGAAGGAAGAGTCTGTGAGAATTATCTCCCAACAGTTGCAAGGTATTACATAGAAGTTTCATGAGTTAGCTACATGCTTTTGGGACTTTGTAAAGTGAAGATCTAGGAAATGTACTCTTCAATTTTACTTGTAAGAGATCACATGATTTACTGAAGACCAGGCTAACATATTTCTATTTATCTTTCCGGTAAAGCTTTGTCAACGTCTGAGGATAATTCTGAAGACAAAACAGATATTAGCGGAGCCATCTCTTGGTACAATCAGGCTCTCGGTTTTCATGTTGAAGCTGGACATGGTATAATAAGAGAGAATTGAGTTTGTAACAGTCCTAGTTCTTTAGTTCTGAACTTTGACCCTAAAAGATCTTGTTGTTTCAACTTTTCTTGCAGGAGTTAAATTCACATTCACCAACATTGATGCAAAAAGGCCGACACGCGAATTTTCATTCACAGTTCACTATGGAAATGAAATGTACACACGTGAGTATAGTGGGTATATATTTTTCTTTGAAGATAGCATCAACTACAATTTTATTGTTTATAAAGAATCTTGTAACATGATACTGTTGCAACCATTGTCTTATATCAGTATTGGATTGCGACCTGCAATTGGATGAAATCAAAGGGATGGTTCAAGAGTTGAATAAAACCAATGACCTTTTCAGATTTGTTCGTCTGATGAGGGAGACGTTTCTGAAATCCACTTTATCTGGTAAATAGTCTCACGCATATCTTTTCATAACCTCAATCTCAAAAGTCTGAAATATTGTTTTCGATATATATAATGTTGAATATGACCAAGACTTGTGTGTTTATTGGATTTCTTAGAGCTGCCAACACATTCAGAACATCTGCAACAGGAAACCTCTGTCATATCTGCTTCAGCTCCAGCTATATCATTTTCCACTGATACAAACATTTCAACTCCAGAGAACAGGAGATCTAAGGTTCAAGTGAATCGGCGACAGAAAAGAGCTAGCGATTCACCACTCCTGTCTCCAGTATCCACCTCTGCCACTCGGCGTTCTTCTCGCCTTAAGGTACTGAATACTCATTGTCTTCTAATTGTTACAACACCAAACCAAATTCAAAATATATCTTAGATACTATTGCTTCAAATTCAAAAGGTAGGATAGCAGAACCTATCTTCATAACAACTGGACTATATAATTAACTGATCGCATGGAGCCGATAGTATTTAACAGACCACTTAAATAGTGATTTCTCTTGTTACAGGGGAAGAAATGAAGGTGGAGCTCTGTTTTACTCTTCACAAGCATCTAGGAGTGATGAGGGAGTTTTGGAAACTGTTGTCAACAACAATCCGTTGTTTGAATTTCTTATAATATTTGACTGTTTTTTTGTAATCACGCTCACGCACAATGTTGATTTCGTTACTAGTGTGGGTGGCTATGCTTATACATCTATCGTTCTTCGTTATCACAAAAAGGTGTAATTTGAGTATGAAGAATGCAAGAATCCTTCGCATATGACAATTTACCATTGGCCTTATGCTCTTATCAGAGAACCTGGGCATTTGACCCGAAGGTCCCGTAACAAACTTAGCTGCAACTAGCTGCAAATTGATAAGAATCTAACCCTGCGAGCTCCATCATCTCTATTAGACGTATATGTGCAACAAGCTGCACATTCAGCTTGACAATCATGGATTCAAGGGTCACGATGATTGCCTCCATTTTGAAAGGTCTTTTTATGTTCCTCTCATGGTCTTCATGGGTGGTGGCGGTTATTATACTTTTCTAAATGTTGGCAGGTGCTATGTTCTGTTATCATACTTAATAGTTGACAATCACCAGTCAATCAAAACTACCAATTATTAAAGAAGGCCACAACAATATATTGTATCTTAATTGTGACCAAATACTCAAAAATAAATCAAACACCATTCTCCAACTCGCTCTCTTGCATAAGAGGATAACAATATAACCAGAAAAGCCATGAAATTACTCTCACCTTGCTCATGAAGGCGAGGAAGGGATCTTGTGCAGCCAACGCGGGAGAACAAACATGGAAATGTATGAGGGGTAAAGGCCTACAAAACTCAGAGTTTGATAGTCATTACAACAATCCAAGCTATTGTGACGCCCAAACTTGTCTTCATGGAAGTTAGTAGACCCCAAACATTGATGCATCGTGCACATCATGTACATTGTATTAGCATCAAAAGGGTTTATCGTCAGTGGAATGTAATTGAAACCGGTCTCACAACAAACTGGAGATATTTCAGATACTAATAGCCATTCCGGGCTATTTAGCCTCCATACACGTAACTTATGCTCTACATGTCCATCATCTTTGACTTGGGAGACCATGTTCATGTACATGATAAATCCTTGAGATGTTGTGCAAACTCTTCTTAAATTTGTTTTGGTTCCAACGTCAGGGAAAGCTGTAGCTTGACATCGATCAGATTCATTACCAGTAGCGTAGAAATCATGGGATACAAGAACCTCTCCATAGTCGCCGATCCAGTAAAGGCTTCCGTTCAAGCTAATGGGGTTGAAACCATTCAGAGAAGACAAAAGGAGATGAGATTGGAGTGTTTTGAAACTCCATAAGCCAGTCTCGGATGAATATATCAGTAAACTCAGGACAGACACGTTACTTGTATCCATCAAAACAACTTTGTAACCTAAAAAAACGTCGTTCTCAATTTGTGTGACAAGTCCAGAGGTGAAGAAAAGACCACGTGTAGGAGGAGGAGGATGAGGGATTTCGACACATTGTCTTGAAATCGGATTAGCCACATAGTAAGTGTCTGTTACACCAGAAGTGATCAAAATCAAGCCAACATGGGTGTAAGCCTCGACGAGTGTAATAATAGGGTATTGAGTATTGAATCTGTGGGTTAAGAAAGAAGAGATGTAAGAGCTAAGAGATCGTTGAAGACCCCAAGTCTCGCATCCGTAGTGAGCCACGACTTCATCATCCGGTTCCGGTAGGACTCTGCACATGAGTGACCATGAAGAATGCGAGTTTTGATGGAGAGACATGAAAAGTTTGCGGAATAAAGGAGACTCCACGAGTGAGTTCCATTGCTTGCAAACTAGTTTGGAAGTGGTGATGATTTTTATCGGTAATCTCGCTAGTATCATTGCCCATAGATCCTCTGTTATGAAGAAACTCATCTCCTTCTTCTTCTTCATATTCTTCTCCTCTGTCTCCATCCCAAAAATATTTAAAGATTTTAATCGGCTAATGTACGCATAAGTGATAAGTATACTCATCTATATAAGTATATCATCAACTGGAAAAATAAGAAAATTAAAATAAATAATTCGTATTTTAATGAGGTTTGCTTTTTTATTTATTTTATCTTATTTTCTCCCAAATTTTGAACAACTGATTATCCTATTCTTATTTGAATTAGAGTTACTTTTGAACAATTGATTATCCAACATATGTCTTCTTGAAGCGCAAGCATCAACTACACTACAATGTTTGTAACGAATCTACTATATAATCTACTACCTGCAACTGTTTAAAAACTTGTGCAAAGATAAAACACACAACACAAGTTTTTTCGGCAAATTTCTCTGCCTTTTCTTTTTGGCTTTTCTTGTTTATATCCACAATATTATTATATAGTAGTAATATATTAGTAATATTTATAATTTTAATTATCTAAGTGTCTAAAATATTCAAATTTTTGGATATTTTTTATATTTTTAGTATTTAAACTATTTTTAAGTAAATTTGGATTAAAAAAAATACTCTAAGTTTTTAGATAAATTTACTATTTTAGAATGATTTAGACAAATTTGAATACTAAAATTTTGAGTTTTGAGAACTTCGGTAATCCGAATCCGAACCCAAATCATCTTACATCTCAATATTTTTTTAGTTTTATTAAAATTTTGTTTATGTATGTATCTTCACAGGTCACTAATTCGTATTCCAATTATATTTGTATCTCCAATACAGACAGAATATTGATATGTGCCAAGAGACATTTATATCCTCACATAGGTCTTAGAAAAGTGATAGCGATATATATTGGCAGTCACTCATTTAAAATTCAAGTAATAATATATAATAGAAACTATATAAATCATGTAAACCCAAACTGAATAAAATGCAATATGAAACGATACATACAACTATGAAATTAACGTTAAAATTAAATCTAAAAGTTGAAAACATTGGATGGTGAAGAAGAAAAGCATAACTGTTAATTAGTGTTGGAAAAAAAGAGAAGAATCTTCCATCTTAGTAAGTGAGACCAAAATTCATGTTATGAATAAATTCTCTACGGAATTTCATTATTCTACATTTAAGTGATTCAACATAATCTTTTTCCTGTAGTGAGTATGATGAAGTCATTTCTCTGCCTTGTTACGCTCGCACTGTGCTTAGGACTAGCTTCCACGTCGAAGAAGCCTACCAAACAATATTATTCTAATAATGTTTATTAAAAATAATTAAGCTTGTGTCCTTTGATTAACTCGACCGTCTGTCCAATAATTTTTAATGGTTTAATCCTGACCATGTTACACCTTATGGGTATAGTTTGGTCAGACAGCTCGAGCCGTTATGGTTCCACACCTACTACCAACTTCTTCTTTTTCCGTGTGGTTGATATGATCATAAAGGGTATTCATGTGGAAGAGTTAAAAATAATTGGTTAAGAAAATTTGACTAAGAGAACATTTATTTATTATATTCATATATCGGACCAACAACGTAAAAAAGCATTAGTCAAATCACACCATAAGTTGTGGCTTTCAAGCTTTGCAATTTGTATCCTCTTAATATGTTCAATACATTAAATTTATTAACAAATTTTAAATAACAAGAAAAATAATTAAAGTGAAAAATTAAGCAAATAATAAGAAAAAGATAAGTAAAACATAAGCAAAACCTAAGGAAAAAAAAAGCAGAAATTAATGGCCCGCTAAGTTGGCTCACAATCCACATATACTTGACGAACACTCAATTTTTCTAGTTATTGTGGTATACCGTAAACACAACACTATAATTGTAATCTCATGTCCGTTTGAACTATGAAAATTTTTGTTTTCTTTTTGATAAACAACAAGTCTGAGAATATATTTGGAACACTGTAGGAATCTCAAATTACTCATGTTATGATTATGACAAATTGACAATAATGTGTAAATGTCTTGCAGCGGGACACATATCAGAAGACAGGGTGTCTTAATCTTGAATATTCTGGGTTCGTACAAGTCAGTAACCAATTTGCAGTAGGTAGTGCATTTTCTCCTACCTCTTCTTACGGTGACAGCCAGTTTGACGTAACAATGTTCATTTGGAAGGTTTGTGTACATTAGACTTTTCCCAATTTAAATCAAATTTGTTAGTTCTCTTATTCGGTTAAAATGCTCGTCCCCTGAAACTTAGTCTCGATCTTGCTATTTGAGAGTTTTTAATTTCTTGTTGTAATGTATTGTTTTGGAATCGTAGGATGCTAACGATGGGAAATGGTGGCTGATCATTGATTCATAGTTGATCGGGTATTGGCCGGTGAAGCTGTTCACGCATCTAGCTCATGGCCCGGCGAAGTGGGTACAGTGGGGTGGCGAGATTGTGAACACNTCTGTCCAATAATTTTTAATGGTTTAATCCTGACCATGTTACACCTTATGGGTATAGTTTGGTCAGACAGCTCGAGCCGTTATGGTTCCACACCTACTACCAACTTCTTCTTTTTCCGTGTGGTTGATATGATCATAAAGGGTATTCATGTGGAAGAGTTAAAAATAATTGGTTAAGAAAATTTGACTAAGAGAACATTTATTTATTATATTCATATATCGGACCAACAACGTAAAAAAGCATTAGTCAAATCACACCATAAGTTGTGGCTTTCAAGCTTTGCAATTTGTATCCTCTTAATATGTTCAATACATTAAATTTATTAACAAATTTTAAATAACAAGAAAAATAATTAAAGTGAAAAATTAAGCAAATAATAAGAAAAAGATAAGTAAAACATAAGCAAAACCTAAGGAAAAAAAAAGCAGAAATTAATGGCCCGCTAAGTTGGCTCACAATCCACATATACTTGACGAACACTCAATTTTTCTAGTTATTGTGGTATACCGTAAACACAACACTATAATTGTAATCTCATGTCCGTTTGAACTATGAAAATTTTTGTTTTCTTTTTGATAAACAACAAGTCTGAGAATATATTTGGAACACTGTAGGAATCTCAAATTACTCATGTTATGATTATGACAAATTGACAATAATGTGTAAATGTCTTGCAGCGGGACACATATCAGAAGACAGGGTGTCTTAATCTTGAATATTCTGGGTTCGTACAAGTCAGTAACCAATTTGCAGTAGGTAGTGCATTTTCTCCTACCTCTTCTTACGGTGACAGCCAGTTTGACGTAACAATGTTCATTTGGAAGGTTTGTGTACATTAGACTTTTCCCAATTTAAATCAAATTTGTTAGTTCTCTTATTCGGTTAAAATGCTCGTCCCCTGAAACTTAGTCTCGATCTTGCTATTTGAGAGTTTTTAATTTCTTGTTGTAATGTATTGTTTTGGAATCGTAGGATGCTAACGATGGGAAATGGTGGCTGATCATTGATTCATAGTTGATCGGGTATTGGCCGGTGAAGCTGTTCACGCATCTAGCTCATGGCCCGGCGAAGTGGGTACAGTGGGGTGGCGAGATTGTGAACACACACAGCTACGGTCAGCACACTACCACGCATATGGGTCAAAACTAAGATACAACATTGCTTATATTTTTAAAATATAAAATATTATATTTAACTTATTAAATATTTGTTTGCACTGTACATCGTCGCAGAGACATTTTATTAAAATCTAAGAAATCACAAATATTATATTTTATTTAATATAATTTATATAACTAAAAAATAAATCAAAAAGTTAAATCAAAATTTCTAAACATGACCGCTTCAATATAGGTTTTGTTTTATTTTTAGGATATTACCAAATTTATATGATTCACGGATTTGAACATTGTATCATGTAGCCCAAAACAGATTGAAATCAGAGTATGAAACTAAGTAAATGAAATGTAAAAGATTATAAAATGTATAGCACGAGTAACTATCTATACAATTCCATGTGATATACTCATATAGTTGCTTTTTTAATTGTTTTTCTTTTTTTTTTTCCAAAACATTACTTATATAATATAAGAATTGTTTAACTTTTAAATAATGAAAAGGCTTAAATCATGATATCAACTGATTTTTTCCTTTTCTTGATTAAAACTTATCAAAATCATAACAAGGTATCAAAAGTATAGTGTTTCCAATTTACATAAGATAATGCTTTTTATTTTGAACTTAATATAATTGTACCAAAAAAAAATCAGAATACATTTATTCATAAATCAACTCAGAAAATCTCAATTTTATAATAAAGATATTTTAATCAATTAAAATAAAAAACCTACTTTCGTCAATAGTATCAATAAAACAATTATTCATAACATTAATATTAGATTATAACATATGATATTTGAATAACTAGAAATCCAATCTTTCTTACACATAATTTTAACCTTAGTTTTTCAAAAATATCTACACAAATTATTTTACTAGAAAATCATAAATAATAATTATGATCAATCATAATATTATTTTTCTTTAAATAATTATTTTGATCATTCGAAATAAAAATAAAAATAATTATCCACAGAAAACTATTAAACCTCCACTATCTAAAGAGTGCGGATTACAATTTTTTTAGCAAATTTTTACAATTGATGATCTTATTTTCTAAAATATTTCGCTCATTCACAAATTAATTCAAAATTTGAGAGGATTATATATATATAATTTAATATAATGAGATGATTAACAAATCGACTAAATTCTCTATCGTACGATAGGTAATATATTGTCCTGTCACACTATTCAGAATATATATATTTTACGGGTTAACTTATTTTATACTTATAAATATTCAGATTTTATGATTTTGCACTGTGATCAATGAGTTTTAGTAACAAAAATATTTTGTTATACTCCATTCTACCTCCCACTTATATAATTTTCTTGCGTTTTAATTTAGTTTTTACGTTGACTCAATACTGCTACAAATTGTAAATCGGATCACGAGTAAATAAGAGTTTTCTTGATTCTATCAATTTAAAAAAAATTAACCAATTATATCCAAAACCTAATAATGGTAAGTCATTAAGTCTATTGTACTGACTATAGTCGAAACCAAAATATAAAACTAAGTAAATTAAATTTATAAATTATAAAATACATAAAATAAATCAAATAAAGATAATACTATTATTTTGTAACTAATAAATCAAAATTTATGTAAATATTTCCCCGCACTGTACAGTGCGGGTTATCATCGAGTATATATGTAATAGGTTAAGAATCTGCTTCTATCAATACAACACGTTCGTAAGCAATATTCTTTCTCCAACGGTAAACAAAGTTCTTCGTTACCCAGTTTTGTTATAAGACCTGATTAGCATTTAACAATATAGTTTTTTTGTCGTTAAGTGATATAAGTTCTGATGAATCCTATGGAAAATACTTGAGAAGGCTCTCCGACTGTTTTAGGTGTTCTTAATAATCTATCAAGATCCAAGACTGAATAAAACGTTGTGGTAAGAAGAAATAAAAATATTTTAAAACTCATTTTTTAGAAACAATTATTTG
Source organism: Camelina sativa (assembly GCF_000633955.1). Lineage (NCBI taxonomy): Eukaryota > Viridiplantae > Streptophyta > Magnoliopsida > Brassicales > Brassicaceae > Camelina > Camelina sativa. The sequence goes on from NC_025693.1 coordinate 18,359,369, forward strand.
CATCATATGTGTAAATAATAATTCCGTCTAACTTTCCTGATCGGTATCAAAATTATTAACTACACTGGTAAAGCCAAAAAAGCAAGGAGAGAAGCCAAAAAACCTTCCAAGAACCGGATGTTTGATCGAAATAGTTTGAGACCTCATAAGCATTGATCGGATTCACATTCATATGCCAAAGTTATGATATTTTAATATTTGATTGTTTAATAAAATAAGTTGTTATTTTTTATCATCAGAGTATATTTTTATTATAAGAAAAAAAAAAATAAACAATTGTAAATAAATATCTTTTTTTTGTAAATAAATTGCTAATGTGCCAATATTCAGAGATTAAAATTAATGTTGCAAAATGAATTGCAATCTTTACGAATATATAATGATATTACAACTATATTTTTATCATCAGAATATATTTTTTATTTTAAGAAAAAAATAAATAAACAATTGTAAATAAATAGCTTTTTATTGTAAATAAATAGCTAATGTGCCAAAATTAAGAGATTAAAATGTTGCAAAATGAATTGCAATCTTACGAATATATAATGGAATTACGACTATATATTTGTCGTAATGTGATAAAGAATTGCATTATCAATATTTGCAACTGTTTTGTTTTGATTTGATCATCATCATAATATATATATGCAACAATCGTTTATAAAAAAAAAAAATCAATTACTGTTTTTTTATTTATGACGATTTATGGTTGCACTGAAACCGTCAAAATTATGCGACAAATTTAAGTTTACAATCATAGTCAACGTGCAAGGATGACATCAAAGAGTGTCAAAAACCTTGTTCGATATACAGTGGAACCTCTATAAATTAATACTCTTTAAATTAATACTCGCTATAAATTAATAAATTCTTCTGGTTCCGAGTTGGGTCAGTGTAAAAAATAACATATTTCGATAAATTAATAAGATAATATTTTTTCAGAAATCCTATGTAAGAATATGGTCCTATCAATATCATAAATTAATAATAAAGGTAATATTAATATATATATATATATATATATATATAAGAAAATCTAGTGAAATATGACTCTATTGTTGCTTGCATATTCTTGAATTTGCATTCTTATTGGAGTTCATCTCTAATCTTTTTCATTGCCGTCTTCTCAAATCGCATCCAAAAATTATGGAGTATCCTTAATGCGATAATTTCTATTTTTACATGTAATTGGTTCTAAAATTACCGCAATATCTTCTTTGACTTCGTCATTACCATGAATTATAGTAGCAATTTCTTCTTAACTCTAAATTTCTAACATTTATCATAAATTTTTACCTAAACTCTAAACTTAACAATTACAATAGCCAAGATTATAAATTAAGAAAATTATTTAATATTATGAATGATTACAAAATATCTTATTTTATAATATAATTTTTTTAAATTATGAAAATTAAAAAATCTCTTCATAAATTAATAAAATATTAATTTATCGATAATTTAATAATTATTAATTTATCGATAAATTAAAACCTCTATAAATTAATAAAATTTCATGGTCCCGACCTTATTAATTTATAGAGGTTTTACTGTAAAAGGTTTTCTTACTTCTCAAGTTGTGTAGGCAATGCCTTATATATGATTACAATATTTAACCTAAACCGAAAGTATGGAAATAACCCAAATATACAACATTTATATGTTAATTACACATATGAGCCCGGGCTCATAATTACACATATTGCATTATCAATATTTGCAACTGTTTTGCTTTGATTTGATCATCATCATAATATATATATGCAACAATCGTTTATAAAAAAAATCAATTACTGTTTTTTTATTTATGACGATTTATGGTTGCACTGAAACCGTCAAAATTATGCGACAAATTTAAGTTTACAATTATAGTCAACGTGCAAGGATGACATCAAAGAGTGTCAAAAACCTTGTTCGATATAAAAGGTTTTCTTATTTCTCAAGTTGTGTAGGCAATGCCTTATATATGATTACAATATTTAACCTAAACCGAAAGTATGGAAATAACCCAAATATACAACATTTATATGTTAATTACACATATGAGCCCTGGCTCATAATAAAGAGATGGTTCAAGAATTGAATAAAACCAGTGACAATTATGACATTCAAATTGAATATACAGTATACTGATACTAACTTGTCACAGGGTAAGAAACAAAGGTGGAACTCTGTTTTACTCTTACAAACAGTCTCCGACATGGCATGGTACTCTGCTTCAGCCAAAGAGCGAGAGACCACATCCTGTTTCCGTGTCTTCCAAGAAATCGGAGATCCACCCAATTGGATAAACCAGGCAGTTAGTGATCACCGTTGCAGCGGACAACTGTTATAATCGGCATCACACCAAGCAGAGAGAGGAAGATCAGTTCCAGATCGGAGTAAAATACCCTGACCTGGATTACCCTTGAGGTAACAAACAACACGACAAGCTGCCTGCCAATGTTCCACCTTTGGAATATTCATGAACTGTGACAAGATATGGATTGCATAGGAGAGATCCGGTCGAATAACAGCAAGATAAATGAGACGGCCAACTAAACGTCGATAACGAAAAGGGTCAGGTAACAGCTCATCATCAACCATAGCCAAGTGATGATTCTGTTCTATCAGATGAGAGACTGGTTTGGCGCCAAGTAAACCCGTGTCGGAAAGAATATCAAGCGTATACTTGCGTTGTGAGAGATACATGCCTGTCGAATTTCGAGCAACCTCAATGCCCAAAATATACTTAGATATACGAAGATCCTTCATATGAAAACAAGAGCTCAAGTAATCTTTAAACTCGATAATGACCTTAGTAGAGTTCCCCGTAACAATGAGATCATCAACGTAAACAAGCACATGAATGCGGCTGTCGTCATTAGCAAACGTGAACAGAGAATAGTCCTTTAAACTCTGTTGAAACCCATAGCCCTTAAGAGCTGTAGAAAGCTTTGAAAACCAGCAACGAGGCGCCTGTTTAAGACCATACAGAGACTTGTGGAGACGGCAAACCTGTGTATTATCAGCAGTACAAAAATCCGGAGGAAGTCGAATGAAAACCTCTTCTTCCAAATCACCATGAAGAAAGGCATTATGGACATCCATTTGGTGCACTTCCCAATCCCGAGAGACCGCAACCTCCAAAAACGAACGCACCATCGTCATTTTACAATCAGGTGCAAAAGTCTCCTTGTAATCAAGACCCTCAGTCTGATTATTGCCAAGAACGACCAGACGAGCCTTGTAGCGTTCAAGTGTTCCATCAGAACGGTACTTCAAAGTAAACACCCATTTACAACCAAGAGCCTTCTTTCCCAGAGGTAAAGTTTCAACTGTCCAAGTACCTTGATCTTCAAGAGCAATAATCTCAACAAGAACCGCTTCGCGCCAATTCTCATCAGCTAATGCCTCAGCATATGTGCGAGGAATCACACCCGCAGTTATCGCAGCAAGGAAGGCACGATGATGTTCCGAGAACTGGGAACAATTGATATAAGAGTCAATGGGATATCAGCTCGAATCAAGAAAAACACCATCAGACTCCAAATGAGTTGTATTTGTCACATAACCATCAAGACGTTTAGATTTAAACTTTTGGCGGCATCCTTTACCCATCGGAGCATCATCATCATCATCAACAACAGACGAGATAATACACTCATATGTCTCAGCAGAAAGATGAGGAGACGGAGACAACAAAATCGGCGACGAAGGGGAAACCACACCCTCCAGTGAAGACAGCATAGGACTCACAAGAGGAGAAGGTGGAGAAGGGACATCTGGTACAACAGGATCAACTTCAATCTCCGAATCCGCAACAAGAGGAGTTGCAGCAGGTACAGACGGCGGAGAAGGAACCAAAACTTCTTCGACAAAAATATCCTCGTCATCTTGTATGTAAGGACGAGGAGACAGTGTAATCAACGATGGTGGATACTCCAATACAGCCTGAGCGAATGGATACTCAGTCTCGATAAAGATCACATCGCGAGAGGTGGAAACAACACCACTTTCAAGATCATAAACCTTCCAACCCTTTTTCCCATAAGGATAACCAAGAAAAACAGAGCGATTGCTCCGAGAAGCAAACTTATCACCACCATGGCGTTGATTATGAGTATAGCATAAGCAACCAAACACTCTTAAATGGTTCATAGGCGGTTGACGCTGATAGAGCATCTCAAAAGGCGTCTTATCCTTTAACACCAACGTTGGCGTTCTATTGATCAGATTGCCCGCCGTAAGAACACAAAAGCTCCAAAATTCCACCGGAAGATGAGCTTGACAACGCAAAGCTCATGCAACATTAAGTATGTGACGATACGTTCAACTCTCCCATTTTGTTGGGGAGTACCGACAGAAGAAGTCTCGTGAAGTGTGCCATGTTCTCGAAAATATCCACCAAGGCTGAGGAACCCAGAACCATTATCACTGCGGATAGTCTTTACTTTCTTATCGAACTGCCGTTCAAACATAGAGATATATTCACGCAAAGTAGAAGCAGTTTTAGACTTATTCGGCAGCAAATAAATCCACACAGCGCGAGAGTAATCATCAACAATTGTTAGAAAGAAACGAGAACCACACATTGCTGTTGTCCTATACGGACCCCATAAATCACAATGAACAAGATCAAAAACCGCCGAAGTTGTATTAATGCTCAAAGGAAAAGTCTCGCGTGTTTGCTTGGAACGAATATAAACGTCACATGTTTTAGAATCAAAACCACTACTACTACTACTACTAGAATCTGAAAACTGAAACAGCTCCATTGTTGTGGATGAGGGATATCCCAAACGACGATGCCACACATCTTTAGGCTGCCGGTCCAAAACGCGTGTCACCGCTGCAGTCGCCATCCCTCTGAAAAAGTACAGACCATTGTCTTGTTCACCCGCTCCAATCACCGTCTGTGTGATGCGGTCCTGAACAACACAAATCTTATCAGATATCTGGAAGATACAGCTCCTATCTCTGGTTAACTGAGAAACCGATATAAGATGACATTGCAAACCATCAACAAAAAACACATTCAGTAACCGAAGATGAGACCCAAGAGAAACTTTCCCTTGCTTAGTAGAAATAGTAAATCGACCATCTGACAACTTGATGAACATAGGTGCCATATCACAAACATCCAAGAGAAAATCAAGACAACCCGTCATGTGATTCGATGCACCAGCAGTGGCAATGATCCAAGATTCAATGAAAAACTTACCCGAGAGATGATCCTGAGTACTCGCTTTTCTTGTATTAAGCATATCCTTCAGCTTTCTCCACTCTTGATCATTAAAGCCACTAAACCCCACCACGATCAGCCTCTGTAGTCGATGCAGAGCCCACAAAAACTGGTGTCGAAGTATCGACATGATGAGCTTGCGCCGTGTCAACATGCTTCGGCGGAACAGATACAACACGAGGATCAACACTCGCACTTCCAGAACTTCCTTGCATTGGAGGAGGAAGTTTGGAACGTGGACGATCACCCCACCACCACGGATAACCAATCTTACGAAAACAGTGGTCAGCTAAATGTCCTTTCCGGCCACAGCTTGTAGATAACGCAGACGGATCACGCAGTTGTGGCGACGAAGTCGGACGAGGAGCAAATTGAACAGCAAAACTAGCGCCTTCATTACGTGCTTCCAACAACTGACTAGCACGCTTAGACTCCTCATCTTGTGAAACAGCCTGATATGCTTCATCGACAGATGGAAGGGGATCACGGGAGAGAAGAGAGGACTTAACTGCACCAAAAGTACTTTCATCAAGCCCCATCAAAAATTGATGCAGCTTATCTTCTTCCCGCTCTTTAGCAATTTCTGCAACTGTCTTGGCACGTTTGAAATCCGCAAGACTCGCCCATACATAATTTTGTTAGCTTCCCATAATACGCCTCAACTGCAGATCCTTTTTGTTAACAATTTGCCAATTCAGTTTTGAGACGCTGTACTCTTTGTCCATTCTTTACAGAAAATCGCTTTTGTATTTGAGACCATAGGTCATGACCGATTTCATGATGAGACAAAGAGCTACTCAAATCCGGTGCTACCGTAAGGCGGATCCAAGAGACCACCATCACATTATTTGCCCACCAATCTTCAAGGTCATCGGAATCATCATCAGGTTTAGGGATAGTACCATCCACAAAACCAAATTTCTTTCTTGCCCACAAAGCAAGTCGAAGATTCATTGTCCACTCATCATAGTTAGGACCACAAAGTTGTGGTTGAGAAATCACAGATCCGGGATTATCTCCAGCAGAGAGATCATAGGGATCGATCCGACGTCGTGCCGATTCGACCCGTACCTTAGCTCCGGAAGACAGAGACGAACCGTTCTTCGTAGTAGATTCGTCTTCTGACATGATTTAAAGAGATGTATACCAACAGAAGGATTGGAGATACTAAGGTCAAGAACAAAGGAAAATCGAAGAAAAAGACTTAAACAAGTATGGGTATAGAGGATCGAATAGCCTAAAAATTTAGGTTTTGCTCTGATATAATGTCAAAAACCTTGTTCGATATAAAAGGTTTTCTTATTTCTCAAGTTGTGTAGGCAATGCCTTATATATGATTACAATATTTAACCTAAACTGAAAGTATGGAAATAACCCAAATATACAACATTTATATGTTAATTACACATATGAGCCCTGGCTCATAATAAAGAGATGGTTCAAGAATTGAATAAAACCAGTGACAATTATGACATTCAAATTGAATATACAGTATACTGATACTAACTTGTCACAGGGTAAGAAACAAAGGTGGAACTCTGTTTTACTCTTTCAAAGAATACAATTTTTGTCAAGAATAATTTGTTGCTTGAATCTCCTATGATATTTGATCGTTACTGTAATCACGCTTATCTACAATGTTGATTTCTTATATACACCTATCGTTCTTTATGTACATGTTTTTTTTAGAACAAACTTAGAAGAAAAAAAAAGGGTGAAATTCGAATATGAAGAATCCTCCCCCTGTGACACTTTACCAGAAAATGCTGCTAATCCTCGTTACAATCTGATTCATAACATGGATTGCCACTCAAAATGAGTGGATTCTGTCTCTTCTCCATGTCTACTTCAGCCTACAGATATGACATATATGCGAATCTTAATTAGCCTCATAAGACAAACAAAACACACCCGGAAATGAGAAAAATAGAAGCAGCAATGAATGAATGATTGTGGATTTTACCGCTTCAGTGGCTTGACTGCTTGATGATGGAGTGTCATGAAACTGTACACTAGGTGCGTGCATCACTTGTGAAAGTTGCGCTAGTAATTTGTCCCTATCATTGAACGCACAAATAGTTTCAAGTCTTAGAGTAGCTCCATAATTAGATATAACAGAAGGCCGAGGATTGACAAAGATGGTTTAGAAAGCAAAAGCTGTGAACATCTGAACTATTATTGGCACCAAATTGACCAGTCTTATTAGAAGAAGGTTACCTCATTGTCATAATATCTCCTGGTGTGTTTAAATTCTGCCTGTTGGTTGGCAATATGTGAAGCTTGTAATCTGGACGGTAATACTTCATGTACTCATTGGCTGGGATATCATTGTCAAGCTGTTCTCCAACCGCAATAGCTGTCTGCAACAAGGCAACAAGACAAAAACACCTTTTCAGAACAAAGACTTGTATGATATATGAAAACACATAGCCGAAGTTAACAAAAGAGAAGAAAAGAGGACCTCATAGCACCAGCAACGGGCAACATTTGGAATAGTAGAACCTCCACCACCCAAGACCAAGAGAGGAACATTCAAAGATCTCACGTACTGTAGGCAATCACCATGACCCTTGATAGACAAGTTGAATGTACACAACGGATCACCAACTAATGAATCAGTACCACTCTGAAAAACAATTACTTCTGGCTGATAGATTTCCATAGCCCTGTGGATAACAGGTACGAACAAACTACGAAGACTGAAATCATCCAAACCATCCTTTAGTGGCGCATTCAGAGAAAAGTATTGTCCTTTCCCTTCCCCAAAGTCACATATGTCTCCGGTGTCCCCAGTTTTGTGGAAAGAAACAGTCATAACTCTATCAGTGTCCTTAAATGCTTCTTCCACTCCATCCCCATGACCAAAGCCAATATCTATGTACAGAACTCTCTGTCAAAATCAACAAAGCATTCAGTCTCTATCTTAAATGCATCAAGATTCAAAGATCAATGCATCTCGAAAAGCAAAAGAAACAGTTACCTTGAAAGCCTTGAGCAACTCGAGAATCCCAAGAACAACATCATTGACATAGGCAAAGCCAGAAGCCTTATCTTTCTTCGCATGGTGCATCCCACCGGCCCAGTTGATGGCGATATCAGCTTCCTGACGGTTCAGTTTCGCGGCGGCGCTAATAGAACCACCAGCGTAAGCGCGGCAGTAATCGAAGAGGTTATGGAAGACAGGACCATCCCAATCAACATCGACGTTGAAGCGCTTGAGGTTTTGAGAGACGGAAGGATCGTCTAAGGTTTCCGGCGTGACGGATTTAAGGAACTCGACATATTCCGGCGAGTGGTATTTCTCGAAATCGGAAGCAGCGGCAAGGTCTGGGCGGTTGATTTCCATGTAGCGGTGGAGGTTATAGCTGAGGACGAGGTTGTGAGTGACACGGATCCGTTGAGGTTTCGTTGGCTGGTTGACGCCACAGTAGTAGTCGCCGATCTTTGGCTCGTAGAAGTAGCTCACGCGGCGTTTTCCTCCGTCGGGACCTGACGCTAAGCTCGCCATCTTCTTTCTCTGCGTTTTTTTTTTCTTCCTTTCTTTTCCACCAAGAAATCTATTTAATTTTAGTGCTACTCATTTTTATTTATTAATATTATTATTCTTTCTGTATTTATACTTTATTCGAAAAATAACAAATATTTGAGTAACGTTTTTGTGGATTCTTTCAGTTAAGAGGCTATTCAGTAACTAAAAGTAATACTAACTAGATTTTAACCCGTGATACACCACGAGTTATAATTTTTATTATTATATATAATTTATATTGTATTTGCTTGTTAAATTGTGGTTGTTTTGTAAATAAAGGAATAACTAAAATTTTCAGCCGCGTAAGGAATAATTAAAATTTTCAGTCATTCAAATGGCTAAAATGTTAATACTAATTTTAACATGCGGTACACTGTGTGACTATTTTTTTGTTAAATTTAATTTGTTTTATTTATTGTTTGAGATTCTATTTGGTTTTTTAGTTATTAGAACAAAAAATAAAGGAGTTAAATACATAATAAGTAATTTATAAGCTGTGATTAAGTCATATTTTCATAATGATATAATTATTTTACAAAATCTTAGTTAAAGTAAGTTTATTTGATATTTCAAATATTCTAATATTAGTAGTGTTGACAAATAGTAAAATAAGTATTTAACCCGTGTTTATGCACAAATATAATGATATTTTATTAATTTCAACATGTCTTCTTTATACCCGTCAAACTATATAACAACATTGTATAGTATTTTAAACTTTTTATAAGCTTTTATTTATAATATTTTAAATTTTTTTATTAAGTTTATATATATCAAAATATGATTTAAAAAATGAGAATCAAAGTTTTTATCTATATTAACATTTTTATCTACATTAAGGATCAAAGCTAACATGTTTTGAAAAACAAAATATGAATTAAATTGTTGTTTTCTTTGTTTGCAAAGAATTTAAAGATAGAATATCTTAAAAAAACAATAGAAGGTGTCATTAATATAGTATAGCTTCTGTTTCCATAAAATATTGATTGCATTTTATTACATTTCTAGTAGGAATGGAATCTATACTATTAATTGGGGAGCACACATAGAGATTAAAAAAAAAAAAAAAAAAAA